>NC_028458.1:21225011-21295393 GCF_000263155.2 Setaria italica | reverse complement strand
TGGTGACCGACTTGGTTAACCATATTTTTGCCCGTTACAGAAAAAGATATAAGTTCTAAGCAGATCTAGCATTATCCCTCCGGGAACGGCTTTACAACGTCTTGTCTAGGCTGTTGTTTATTACGTGGAAATATCCTACGTTGATACTCGATTGGTAGTCTATATCCTACTCATTTTTTATAGATGTATTTATTCACATAGTGACTGGTTCTTAGTTAGGATCTCGACAATATTAGGTTTAATAGATTCGTCTCGCCGTTTAGCCTCCACTTATGTAATCGGTTTTGTAAATAGTCTACGTTTAATACTCCTAATTAGTATCTAAACATTGATGTGACACTTGCTTAAAAATAAGCAAAGGGAACCAAATGGGCCCTTATACGGCACCCTGACGGAACTGGCGTGCAACAGAGTAGGCACACCATGCGGATGCAGGTGAGCACCAACCTGCACGGGACAAGTTTCACAACAACGTAGAAAGGAATCGGATGGGTCATGGGTGGGTAAACAAGTTTCAACCTGCAAATACTTTTCTCATGCATCTAATTTTAAATCCATTTGAACCATTGTTGGTATGTTTAACGATCATGAATAAATCCGTAAACGCATGGATATACGTTGTAACATTTCACCCAAGAGTATTCATAAGGGTATTGTATTTTTCAAAGGAAGACGAGTAGGTCATGCATATGAGTATATCATAAGATGGATAGAGACAATACTCAAAGTAGGAGTAAGATAATGATAGAACGGTAATGTGACACACACAAGAATCATCTCAAGATAATTAAGCTAGGGAGAAGGACTAAGAGTTAGCTCTAGGTTCATATGTACTTCCTGCATACTGCTGAAGCGTCCCCACATAAACAAAACTAAATGTGATATAAATATCAGTCTCAGGAGGCTGATAACACATTTATTCGACAGATGGTTTATAAATCGTACAACTCCCTAGGGAGTGGGCGCGAAAGCCACACCGAAATGATAAGTAAATAAACAACAGCAGTGAGCCAAGCTACTGTCAAGAGACAGCACTCGGGACTACACGGCAACGGAAGCATCCTACAAAGACCAACACCACAGGCAGCATTGGGTGCGGGAGCGACCTCCTACTCGAAATCCTCGACGACGAAGTCTGAGTCTTCCTCTGAAGCAACAAAACAAGGGTGAGTACAAAAGTACTCAACAAATCCAACCTCATCCACGAAGGGGGATACAATCAAGAATATGCACAGGATATATCAATGATAAGACTTCAGTTTTATTTGCAATAAAGCTAGATTTTAACACATGCAAGGGTTACTTTTTAAAATGATTTTCGCAAAGCATTTCTTTAGTAACCGAATCATTAAGTGGGGTTGATCCTACACAAAAGATCCAATTTTAATGCTACCGGACTCCCCGTCCGTAGTAGCTCATGGCACAACTGCCGGACACTCCTAAAATCCAACACACACCATGGAATCATCCATCTCCCAAACACTAGTCATGTGACCAAGCCGTAACTCGTCCAATGCCGTGGACACGGCTACCCGGATAGGTTTTAACTCTGCAGAGGTTGTACACACTTTACCCACAAGTAGGGTACCACAGCACGATCACCTTAGTGTCGATGCAGATCCTATCAAAGCCATTACCCACCTTAGCTAAGCTTGACTAGTCAACACGGAAGCAACCAAGGGGTTAATGACCTACCAACGAGGTCTCAACCGGGATCTAAGTTCACACAGTTCTTTCTCCTTCTCCATGGTCTTCCGTTGCTCACCAGCTCTCCTGATGACTAACATACTAGCTAGTGGGATTTATGCTAAGCCATCGCCGCATACAATAGTTGAGTGGTTGCATGATGGTTGGGTTAGGCAAGATGACACATCAACTCGGTCCTTAATTGTGACAAGATGGATATCTCTCAACCTTGCTCAACCACAAAGGTACGAGCCCAACTTATTGGCATTTCACACAAGAAACACCTATCCATCGCATCTAAGCATTTCCTTCCTTTATTTCCAAAAACTCATTTTCCCTTTTAAAACACTCACACATTTATTCTTTAACAAAACACATTGTAGTCAGGATTGAATGGAGTAACAAGGTCCTAAGCATTCTAGTAGTAATTATTATCCAAACAGAGCAAATCATATTTAGATATAATTATAGGACAATCAAAGAATAATCATAATAATCAAGGGGTGGCTATCCAACCGTGTTTCAGCAGTAAAACAATATGCAATTCTATAAAATAAGCCAATAGGTTGTGTTTGAAAAATTAGGATAAATATGCATCAAAGGGTGAGATTTGACTTACCATCCTCAAAGCCTTCCAGGAGTTCCTGCTCGCGGTACGGGTCTTCGAGCTCCTCCACAGTCACTGCGCGATCTATGGCACACACACACACAAGCAAGCGCACAATAAGTAAAAGAAAATAAAGTTTTACCCGAAGGGAGGGAGCAAACTAAAAATATGAAATGAGGAGTATTTTCTAGGATGTTGTAGATGACTCGGCGGAAATATATTTAAGAATGACGTGGTCAAATTTGGGGTTCATTGGAGGGGATTTGGCGCATAAAATGACGAGGCAAATGTGTTCTTGGGGCTGAAACAGAGGATCAGGGGCTTATTTGCAAGGAGTTAGGGACTTGTTTGTAATTATTTTTGGAGGTGGAAAGGTTTCTGATGAAAATGGCAAAGAGAGAGGTGGGAGGGTCTGGATACGAAAATGAATAAGCGGAGGGGCAAAACGGCAAAGCTGCCCTTTCTTCTTCCTCGAGACAGAACCAGACACGGGAAAAACAGGAGGGGGCGGCATGGTTGGGGAGAGGTGGTGAAGCGTCCCCACATAAGTAGAGACAAATGTGATCCAATTATCAGTCCCAGGAGGCTGATAACACATTTATTCAACAGATAGTTCAGAAACCGTATAGCTCCCGAAGGAGCGGGCGGGCAAGCCACACCCAAAGTAGAACTAAAGCGATAACAATACAAATCCAAGTTGCAGTCCAGTCGGACTCCGGGCTGCAATCGGAACTATGCATCAGCGGAAGCATCCTGCAAAAGGGCCAACACCGCAGGCAGCGTTGGGTGCAGACGCAACCTTCTACTCGAGATCCTCGGCGACATAACACTATATAAAGAAGATGAATACTTTGATTAAAATAAAGTCAACCTAAAAATATAAGATACAAAAGCCATACCCTGAACTCCAAGAATACCTTAAACCCTGAAGTAGAACTACTCTAGCCTAACTCCACTAACTTGAAAACTAAGAGGGAGAGAGTGATTCAACTTGTGGTGTGTGTAGGAATGGAGGGGGTGCTACTCTATTTATAGGAGCTTGGAGGCGGTTCTGCTATGGAATCTTTGAGGAATATCCTATAACCGATGTCGGGGTCTCGTCAACCGTCGCCACGCGTCAGCTGGGGATGAGAGGAGCCAAGGGCGGTTCGGCCGAACCCCTGTGGGCCCGCCTCGTGTCGTTGTCGAGATTAGCGGATCAAGATTACGTCAAGTAAATTTCTTTTATGCGTGTAAGGCTTCGGATGGTGGCGTGAGAGGACATGGGGTTAGACTGGTTCAGGCAGGAACAACCTACGTCTAGTATGAGGAGCTGCTCGTGTTACTCACGAAGGTCTGTAGTAGGGGGTACAAACGGGCGAGAGAGGGAGTTGGTCCCAAGTCTCTTGGGTGTGCATTGATGCTCGTCGGGAGAGTATGTGGGTTCTGTTGGCTTGAGAGTCCTCCTGGTCTCGGGGCCCCTGGTTCTCCTTTTATAGCGCAAGGAGGGTACCGGGGTTACAGATGAGCTAGGCCTGTGGAGAAGTAAAAGAGATAAGCTAAGTAAGGTACAACACGGGGACAAGGAGCGAGTTCCCAGGTCGCTGCCTTCCTCTCTGGCCTTTGTCTCCCGTCATAGTGGCCGCCGAAGGGGGGCGGCTGCTGTTGGATCCTGTCGGTGATTCTCTGGTCGACCGTTGCCGCCAGGCATGATGATGATGCCGGGCGCCTTAGCTGTGCACGTCGTGGGGGATGGCTGACCCTTGTAGTCCTGCGTATTGCCCGTGGAACACGGACGTCGCATCCCTGTCGCCGAACAAGCTGAACGCGAGAACGGGCGGTGCTCCCTCCTGTGCCCGGTGACGCATGCAATGAGTGCCCTACGGCGAATCAGGGGAGGCCACGGCCGCTGTAGCCTATGCGGTTATGGTTACAGTGTTCCGCCCGGGTACTTGTGGCGGGTCACGTCGAGGGGCGCGGGTGCCTTTCTGCGCGCCAGAGCCGCGACGCATTTATGGCGAGATTGGTGGGGGCTCACGAGATCCGCGCCCTCATCCGCTGGTCTGCGCCCGAGGCGGTTCCTTGTCTTGTGGGCCCAGATGAGTCCGATCCTCTACGCCCGGGGTCGGGCGAGGCGGAGCCCTGCGGCGAGGGGTCGGGCGCACCCGACCCTAGGGCCATGGGTCGGGCGAGGCGGAGTTTTGCTAGCGAGGGGTCGGGCGTGTCCGACCCTGGGACCTCGGGTCAGGCGAGGCGGAGTGTAATGCTCCTTGCCCATGCCGGATCGGCGGGTGTCGCTATTGCCGTAGGTGGGCCTAGGCCTTTCTGATTGTTGTTTAAGGGGTATAAGAAGGTCGTTAATATTTCCCCCCAACACCTCGCAACCGCCTTTCTCCGGGTGATTGCTTGGTGGTGGTTCCAATGATAGTTGTGTGCGTTATCCGGTAGATTGAGGCAGTTGTGGTAGTTTGTAGGCCTTTCAATCAATGTGATGCACACGTGGCAACCTCCCATTGATTAGAGTGTTGTTTCTTGCTCCTTTAGAGTGTGCTTTCTCCTCACTTTTGTGCTTCCTCACCTGCAACCAAATATTCTCCTAGGACAAGTAGAATTACATTATTCTTAACTAAATATGAGTGTAAGAAATGTTAATCCTCCTTTGTTCTTGAGCATACTGACGGTCATATTTGGTAGTTAACGACCGTCAACAACCATTGTATTTGTTGGAATTAGTGCAACAAAATGAGATCCAGTGTGTTATTTAAATTTTTTATTTTAATATTTAACATTTCAATATATTAGTCCAACATTTTCAATATGTCGCTTCAACATTTATTATATATTAGCTCAACATTTTTAAAAATGTTGAATTAGTTTTTCTAAAGTATTGAAATAGTTTTTTCTAAATATTGAATTGGTTCAAAAATATTGAATATGGTTTACGAGAATTAGAGTAGAAAATAAAAGAAAATATATATAAGAACCAGGTTGCCAACCTGAAATTCTTTAAGCTTCTTGACTTCCTAAGAATAAGATCAGCGGCAACAAAAAATTGCTCACAAGATTAGAGAGAGCAGCAAACTAAATATCCATTTAACTGAACATAAAAAAAATTCAGCTACCAAATTTAAAACCTAGATGATCCATTGCACTAATGGAGAACTAGACATCTATCAATGATAAATCTCTTGGACAAAACTGGATCCAGGACTAATGTTTCCGACAGCCATAATTGACGGGGGCTCGTTAGTCTTGATTGGTAACACCAACCAGTACTAAAGAATCATTTTAGTTCTGATTGTAAGGGTCAGTTCTCGCGGAAGCAACGTGGAGGCTATTTTTTCTTGGTTGCTGCTACCAACCGGGAGATTAGAGAAAGCAACAAGCTGAACATCAAAAGAATTTTCAGCTACCAAATTTATGACCCACAGGATCATGGCCACATCGGCGCACTGGCGCCTCAAAGCTTCTAAAAACAAAGCACATATTGCTGTAAAAAAATTTATTAGACGCGACTTCCAGCAATTCCCTACGGTCACACAGCTCCATTCATGAGATTTTCTTCCAGCTTTGCTAATCTATCTGCCTAACCTCCATCAATCCTCTTTCCTCATGCAAAAGCACCCGAAGACGACAAAGGCACCTCCAAGCCTCCTTTATAGCCAAAGTTGGGTAAGATAGAGATAGGCTCCGATAATCAAAGCAAGCGTGATTTCTTATGTTCCAACATGTCCGGCACACTCATTATATTCCTAGCTACTTGTTAGTTGTTACCCTTAGCCCTGCTAATTGGGCTGCAATCCAGCCTATAACTCGCACCGATCCGTGCTAGCATGCCAAGGGAAGAAAACCCACCTTAATTCAATCCATCAGTAGCAGAAAGCGGACCCCCCGAGCCATTTAGTTGTTTCTGCTACTAACCTAAACAAACTATTAGCCAATCATGACTTCTACCTATTATGAAACCATTTCCCAACCCGTGAGGTGCCCGTTGCTGGATGGTGGCGCGATACCCCGTGCTGTCGTAGTACCGTGCAAAACATTGCTGGGTGACACCCCGTGCTGCCATGCGAGCAAAGCAATTGCAGACCCCATGGACCCATACAAAGCACGGTGTTGCATTTTAGATCACTCATTGTACTTGCCAATATAATACAACAAACACTTTAGCAATTCAACCATTTTAAATAGCAAAACATGTCCATCCTCCTTATATAATCCATCATAAAACTCTAATCTAACAAATGGAATGCCATCTTCGCTGCTCATGAAACGCCATGTCAAATTAGGTAGTAATGACTCCATTGCCTGCAGGACCAAAGGAATTGAACACTTATTCTTCAGACTCATCATTTGATCCATTGTCATCAACCTCTCTTCATGTTGATGCTGCTGTTGCAGACTAATCATTTGATCCATTGTCAGTACCATTCTCAAGAAAACCTTCAAAGACAACATGAAAATTAGTAAAAGCATAATATTATACTTTGACCTTTCTAGAAAAAAAGAAATCTAAGCACAAGATCAAGGCATGCTAACCATGGCAAGAGAACAATTCAGCAGAAATGTAATTGGCATTAGAAATAACAGGTGGGGAGTACTTTGGGGTGCCACAAACAAAAAAGCACCTGCTAACTACTAGTCAACAAGCATCAGCAACATGTTCTAACTAACCATGCCTGAACCTGACTAGACATGCATGCCACAAAACAACAAGGCAACAACAACTTTTTATCATACAGGAAGCTAGATATGCTCCATGAATCCAACTAAAGCATCCAGGAAGATTATTACTAACTCACAGCAAGCATACATGAAGAATAGTAGTACACACAAATATTAGATAATAGAAACTACAAAAGAAATCAGACTAGATTGACTAAGATCACACCTTCACTCACGACAAAGCTGAGGGTCAAACACAAAGTTCTCTAAGGGTTGTGACCACACTGTATAATTCACAGCTACACTCATCAGGCATAGATAGTGAACAACAAGCACAATTACCTTCACATGAATGTAGGAACTTGACTGAGATCTTGACGTGGAATTAACACATTTGAACCTGATGAAAAAACACACTTGGTCAGCAGTGAATGAAGCATGTTTATCATAAACAACAGGATGTATGTGGTGTATGTGATGGAGTGACAAAGGTGACCATGTCAGTAGGCTGATCTTCACTAGTTTCTTCACCTGCAATGCAAATGATAATATGGTAAGTAAATTCAAATGACCATGAGAATGTGTAAAGTCACATATGTCAAAAACTAGAATGATGGAATACCTTCATTGTCTGCATCTTTTTCCTTGAATAACTAGTCTTTCCCACACACAAGGGCTTCTAACATCTCCAGAGTTAGTGAGCTTCTTGACTTCCCAAGATTCCTACCTCCAAGACTAAAGGCTGATTCGGAAGAAACGGTACTAAGAGGAATGGCGAGAAAATCATGTGCCATAACTAATAAGACCGGGAACTTCTCAGCATGTGCCTTCCACCAAGCCAAAATGTCAAAGTTTTCAATGTCTTCCACACAATCTTCTTCAAAGTAGATGTCAAATTCAGACTTTGGTGCACGATTCTTTCTCCGACTTGACTTGAAGTTTGCAAATTCTAGTCCCAGCTACCTTTTCGCAAGCACCGGTGAGCCCACAGAACTGCTACCCTCACTTGAATATGTAATAGAGTATGCACTAACTCTCCTCAAGCGTTGCTCATACTCTAGGAAGTATTTTTTTCATCCAAACTAGAGCAGCATTAACACTTGAATGCATCTGATCTGTATTGCTACAAATCTTCTGGTAGAAGAACTTTGCATATTCTTCTTTTCCCCTCGGATCTAACATTGTTGCAATAACAATTCTAAGGTTCACATCATAATCCTTTTTGTTTCTACGAGCAATAGGCTGATTTGACTCATCAAAATCTCTACCCCAGTACTTTTCAAAACTTGATCCTCATGGCTGCAGCCAGGTCTTGTAGTGCCACACATGTCTGCCAAGAAGGGTTATCCAAGGCATCCCAAATTGAAACAATCAAAGGCAAGAACATGTATGAAGTTGGTTTCCTATCAATTGATATCACTTTTGTAGCCTCTTCAAAAGTTTTAAGAAACTTACGGATTGAATCAATTATGCTCCATTCTTGTTCATTTGGAGAAATTTCTACATGTTGATTGGTATAGCTATTAAGGACGGTCTTGTACTTGATTGCTTCTCCAACCATCTTGAAGGTGGAATTCCAATGGTTTGGTATGTCAAGAGCAATAACACATTTTGTTGGAAGACCATTCACCATTGCAATTTCATTAAAAGCTTGAATTCTTGAGGGTGAAGAGACAATGTGCTTCAAGAGCTCCCAAATCTTCTTTATCCCCTCATGAATAATTTTCATCCCATCTTGAACTAAAATATTCAGGATATGCGCACGACATCTCACATTCAAATATCCACCCTCAAACATCAACTCATACTTGTAAGCATCTACCAACAGATCACATGCAATGTTGTTGTTACTACCATTGTCCACTGTTAGGGTAAACATCTTGTTTCATATGCCCCATTCAGTCAAGCAGCTCACAAGTGCTTCTTCGATAGCAAATCCTGAGTGTGGATACTTGACCTCTTTGAAACTTATAATCTTTTTCTTGATCTTGAAGTCAGGAGTTATATAATGAGCTACTACAACCATGTAGCCTAAGTTTTGAATCGATATCCACAAATCCGACGTCAAACACACATAGTAGTCTAGGCTTCCAAGTTCATTTCAAGATCATTCTGAATATCTTGCTTCCGACGTCAAGCACACATAGGAGTCTAGGCTTTCAAGTTCGTTCTGAATATCTTGCTTCATTCTCTAGTACTTCTTTAGACAATCATTGCGAATAGTTTGTCGTCCCACCTCACTTGAGTTGGCTGCATGGACTGAACCACGGATCCCGATTGTCCGTCTAGTGGTGGTGGTCGCCGGAGGGACGGTAGACGTGGTTGTAGGCTCCGCCGTCGGATTCTTGAACAGCTTGGCCGCCGGCTTCACGGAGAGCTCGTCCCTCCACCAGCCATTGAGGAGTCTGGATCGGGAGGGAGGCCAGGTGTGGTGGCGTTAGCTGTGGCCTGCGGGTGAGGTGGTGGTGTTATGGCAGCGCAGGCGAGGCGGAGGTGGGTCGGGCGTGTGGCGGCGGCGGCGGGGAAAGGGAGGCGAGGCGAGACCGCGAGAGGATGCGATGGGAGTGCTGGTGATTGCTCGGTGCTCGCTAGGTACTCGTTGGTCGTTACACATGCGACCCATGTGACAACCACAACAAACAGTCCATGGTACAAATCCATTAGAACTCCAATAATAACTATCCCTCACCACACCACACCAAATTGCCCATGAGGTGGAGCCCAAACCAAGTGAATTTGTTAGCAGCGTTGGTCCATTAGCACCCAGGCTAAGTAAGCTCAAAGCAAAATCCAAACTGTTAAAGTTATTTTAGCCCAAACTATTTGCAGGGTTAGTTGAATCAACAGCGTTATCAGGGCATCTTTTCAAAACAATGCACGGCAAAACACTAGTGGAATGAATATGACAAGAGGACATTTCAAGAAAGGGTGACATTTGATCCCAGGCACAAATTCATATTTAGTTTTCACACAAATCTACAAGGGGACCATGGACGTAGCTCACCGACAAAGTAGAACATCCAGTTGCCATGATGTTCCCCAGCGGCATGTGCTCGCCGGCCTCCACCCTGCTGCCCTCGGGGTTGGTGGGGGTTTCGGCGCTCCGCGACGCTGCCTCAGAATCCGCCGGCTGGAAGATCTCTGAGATCTGGAAGCAGGGCAGGCTCTGCCCTATAATTCTAAGGGTTCTTGGGCAAGCATAAAAATAAGGATCCGTTGAACGAATTTTTAATATCAAAAGCATAAAAATAAGGATCCGTTGAACGAATTTTTAATATCAAAATTAAAGTATAAACTTTGCAATACATATAGCTCATAAAATATAACAATAGTGTAATAAAAAAATTAAAAACAATAACCATTATGATTATCCCAAATAAAAATATAATGCTTCAATGCTAAAAAACCATCTTTAGGCATTTCTTGATGCAAAATCTTCAAAAACAGTATCAAGATTAATGTCATCCAAAACATTCTTCTCAATGCTACACATAGCCAAGCCATTCAATCTTTCTTGTGACATAGTTGATCTCAAATAATTTTTCAATAGTTTCAATTTGGAGAAACTTCTTTCGGCTAATGCTACTGTCATTACAATAGTTAAGAGAATCTGATATGCGATTGACGAAGCATGGAATTGATGAAGGATGAATTGCCAAGATTCTCCCTCAAGGCCGTAAGGCACTGCTCCTACGCAATTGACAAAGGATGAAAATACTACATGAAGAAATAATATCAATTAGATGATTGCTTTTTTGACGAAATTGACGAAAAAGAAAACGAAGATTGAACTTTAAATAAGCGCTCGCCTCTGACCCTAACGGCGCTCGCGGCTCCCCTCTGTTCTCTAACGCGCCCCTGAATCCAGACGCGGCACTCTCGGCGCTCGCCTCCTGCACCCGCGCGACGATGGCTCTGATCGCCTGATCAGATCGGTGGCGGCACGGCCACGGAGTTAGGAGCGTATACGTATACGGAGTTAGGGATGGCACATGCATGAAGTAATTTGGCAGGCCTGGTACAGGCACGGAGCAATTTGGCAGGCCTGATTTGGCACAGACGGGAGGCAGGCCGCAGTTGTTACACGGGGTATTTAGAAAGGTTGAAACAAAATCTACCAACCAAATAGTAATTACCTATATGATCTTAAGCCCCTCAGCTTCATGAGCCCCGAGCGGTTGCACAGCCTGCCCCTCCCCTAGAGCTGGCCCTGTCTGGAAGAAGGCTTCCTCCTCCGCTGTCCAAGGCTGCAACGCCGCCTTCTCCTCATCGATGCTGGCGGACAGGCGGAGAGTTCCGAGCGGCGGCGGGTACAAAATTATGAAGGGGATGATGGCTGGGAGGGTTGGGCCGTTTGTATTTATTTGTTAGGACGGGATATCGCGGCCCATGACCACAATCAGATCGGGCCGGATTCGTCGATCCTTCCTCGCGGGTTTCAGCAGCCTCCGGCTCCAACTCTTCGCCTGCCTAGCTTTCTCTCTTGCTGCCAAACGCACACCAGCCAGCACCGCTACTTGAACCGCCGCCTCCTCCCGCAGTCCCGCACGCCGCCGCCAAGGAGAAGAAACCAGACGCGGCGCGCCGTCGATCCAGAGGTTCTCCGGCGATGGTGAGACATGTCTCTTTCCCGTGTCGTTGGGATCTTTAATTTGTTTGATCCACGGATTTGTCTCCGCTTAGACGTTACCCGTCCCTCTAGGCGGCGATTACGGTGCAGGAGATTAACGAGGCCCTCGCCGTCTCGTACGAAGATCTGGTGGAATGTTTCAGTGTGCTCAAGGAGCGGCTGCTCTACGGCCACGAAGTTGCTCGTAAGATTTGATCCGGCCTTGTTACTTATTCCTCGTTCCTCGTCACCCGAGTCTTGTGAGTTGTGATCGATCTGCGCTGATTTTACCTGCAATTTCAACAATTTCAGGCTGCCACAACCGAAACCTCATCACCCTGCTCGCCGAGGCCAAGAACTTGAGGCGGGCCATCCTCGCATTGGACGGAAACCCGCTTCCATACCCTCCCCAGCTCTGGATCTTTTTCGAGTCGGACCAGACCTCTGCTAGAGCCTAGAGGTACATCGTCTCATCTTGATTCAGCTAGCAGTACTAGAATTTTGTTATATATGATCCATGTTCGTGCACCTTTGATTTTTACTATCATGGGGGGAGAATTTATCGGAGTTCTATTATGCTGATTTATTTTATTGTACGACCTAGTGATCTGATCAGTTTTGTTTTAAAACAACTCTGTTGATACTACTTGGTTTGTGCTGATGTGATTTTGAGTCAACTGGAGGAAAGAGTACAGTCATTCTTGCTTTAAGCTCTTTTGTACAGCACTATGAATGCTGTTCATATTCCTCTCCCTTGTAGATTTGTTTTTTAGCAACCGTGCCTTAGCACGTTTTTCATTAAGAGGAAAAGAATAAATAGTACGACCTAGCGAGTGTAGTAAGACCTGATTGGCCACCTAGTACTATAAAAGGTAACATTGAATTTGATACTATGAATATTGTTGGAACTTTTTGGATTTACTGGTTGCTTAAGACAGTAAATCTCCATCTCCTGTGCCACCATTTACATACACACCGATGGGAGATTTTGATAGTTTTTAAACTCAGGGAGATGTCATTCCTGGAAAATAACAAGGCACCCCCCCCCCCCCACCCCCCCTCCAACCGAGACCTTCGCTATCAATACAAATTTGTACTTCTTGTTTGCTTGCTTCGTTCCCGTGTGTGGCCATCCTCCTATACAAACCAACAAAAACCCACAAGATTACACTGACGACGACAAAGATCATATTGTAAACAAGATGCAGAAATGATGAGCTCACCTACGATATGGCACGAAAACTGATGAGCTTGCCTACCACCATGCTACACAAGATGTAGAACCAATGTGCTTACCTACCACCACTAGTCACAATACAAGATGCAGAAACCTGAGCTAAGGCCCTGCCTATTAAGACCATGCGCGACTAATGCATGACACCTCGCAACACACTGGATTGGCCGTGAAAATACATGAGATGCTCTAAAAAAGGCAGGCATTATACCGATGAGCTCGCCTGCCACAATTGTAGGGTGGAATCTACAACCTTTCACATGCCTCAAATACGCACATGCATCTAAAATATCCAACGGGTACATGTTTGCATTTTTTTTTGAAGACAAGTAGAATAATCCAGTGACAAAGCAAAGGACTTTTCAACTGTCATCTTTATTTAGTCATGTCAAACAACTGTCATTGGATAGTCCTAAAGACAACATGATTATATGATTACAAACCAAGCAAAACTCTCTTCAAGATCCGACCAAAGTCACTGCATAGATTCTCATCAAAGGCACTATGCCTAGATCTCCTCTCCTAGTCAGAAGCAGTTGAAGCACCAATGACAAACGCATGGTGCGGAATATCATGTGACTCGTCAACCTCATGTGAGCTACGTGGCAAAAAGGGTTGCAAAAGGCACCATGGATTCACACATGGTGATTCGCAACTTAGTCAAGTATCATGAATTGGATGGTAAGGCAAGGCCATGACAGAATCTATAGGCCATCACAATTCCCAAACTGTAACGAGTGTGCTACATCCTTCACTAGAAAAAATCAGTAATGCCGATTTCAATGGATTAACAATTAGAGGGTGTATATTTTTATTTTTCATTCACATGATGAGCTTGTCAGACAATAGTACAGAAAATAATTGCAACGAAATAAGGTTAAGGTATAAGGAAAATAGTTGATGAAATATAAACATAGTTAAGTCGTTACCATGGCTATGTGACAAATATACAATGAAGCAACCTTTTAGAAGAAATTTTAAGATTGAGCATATTTTCATATCTTCTTCCAAATTTTGAGTACAATTACTCTAAGAAAATATAATGGAGTTTTCTGAAATAAATTAGCTTATAACTTATCTACAGTTGGCCTAAAAAGGCTTCAAGGCTTGTGTTTCAATCCTCATGAGCATAATGACTTCCCATATAAAAATTCTGAGAAAATCCCAGCAATAATTTGGGATAGGAGGAGTCCAAATAAAATATTGGGACCTCATGAAAAAGTTTCTAGAAGCATCCAATAAATGGGTATAGCTCTAGGAAAATGACAATAATTGTTAGAAAAATCTAGAAAATTCATGGAAAAAGCTTAATCGGCATCTGAATGAGTTTTAAAAGATGCAATTCGGCATGAATGCAAGACTCTTTACTATATCCTAAAGCATATTAATTTAGTTTTAGAAATTAATTATTTCCCTACACTAAATATTTTGGTAAATAATATAAATGTTGGAAAAAATTTAGAACTATGAGAAAATCATTGTGTTAATTAGCGTTATTTACTCACATCCTGAAATTAAATATTTACGGGTGTGACATTGGGCTCAGCCCAACAAGAATTGAGCCTACAATAAGTTATGGCAAAAGAAATTATTAGGCTTTTTCTAATAAGAATTGTGCCTATAACAAGTTACGTAGAAGGAAATATGAGACCGTCCAAGAAGAATTGGGCTTAAGTTAAGTTATGATGAAACAATTCATCAATATTGTCATGCCACAAATGATGCTACTTCAGATTCTTGTCAAACTTGGCAAAATTGTTAGAGCCAGTTTATGACATTTTTGGTGATGTTTTGTAGGTGTCATAGATTTAGTGATGAACTAAGATAAGGATTGTCACTAACCATGGCTTATGACGCTCAATTGATGACAAAAGATATTCATCACCATGTTGTTACAAATTACTATTTGTGATGTAGACACACTTTAAATCTTCACTAATCAACAAATCCGGTGAAGTGTTAGCCTAGGAAGTTTAAGGTTTAGATAAACTAGGAGATCCAATGGGTCTTGGATGATTGTGTTGGAGCTTTGATTTGTGGGGGTTCTAATGGTTGCACTCAAAAGCTATGGACATTGAATGGTTCGATGAATGCAAAGTGATCATGTCGAATCTTCTAGTGTTGAATGGTTCCACTTATAAATGCCATTCCCCACTCACTTCATCATAGTGTGTTGAAGACTTGAAGACCTCCCAGAAACATTGAGATCATATCCATGCTACTAAAGTGCTCATGTTGGTCATCTACGGTAATTAGCATTTGATCAGTGCTAGATTTGGACTAGAGTGAGTAATTGAAGTGTTGCTACCTTGTGCTTAGTTTAAGGAGTGAACGACAATTGTAAGCTTCGTGCGCCAACACCTTGGAGCCTTATTCTCTCGCCGGCAAACTCGTAGACCCTCCAACTTGGTGTATAGAGGCGGTGATCGAAACTTGTGTTGGGGGATGAGGTGAACCCTTCATTTTTGAACACAGTTCACATTGAAGACGATATCATCATGATCAAAAGTGAGGGTGTTGTGATACTTGCCTTTGTGGCAAGTAGCTCATCCAGATTGGCGGGCGCCTTAGTGGCAAGCCCAAGATCTTGAACGGAAAGACTCGGTGAACTAAAGCATATCCTTGGAGCTACAACATGGATGTGGCATGTCATTTGCTTACCAATACCATAGGAGAAATCATCATGCTGATAGTTTGCATCCCTTTATTCATCCTTACACGACTGCATGCATTTCTTACTTACAATTTTGTGTGCCTTTTACATTCAAGTAGTTCTTGCTAAGATTGTCTCTATGTTGCAAATCTCCATTGGGTGGATGTAAACACATTAGGTAAACCATAGTTGCATATTTATATAGCACATTCTAGTTTATATTATTCAAAGTAGTAGAAGCCACTGGCTACATTTTTAAGCGGTCCTAATTCATCCTTCCCTCTCCTGGCTATAGGGTCATTGATTCCTTTCTTAGGAGATCTAGTAACACTTGCTATTTCCATTTTCATTTTGTTATGTATATAATCCTGCTCCAAAGTGAAGGACGATCTAGGCTCCCTAAGCATTGTGCTGTGGTGAGTTTTAGTGATTAATGATAACCGGATGCTCAGACTAACTAATTCCATGAGTTGATATGCTAGGTTGAGTTCCGGTATCAAGATAAGGGTTGATATCTCATTGGTTGAGGATCAACAAGTTGAGGTTGTGATTAATGACAACAAGACAATGTTTTGATGGACAATTGTTGAAAAGCTTTGAAGAAATATGAACAATTTGAATTGAAGAATTGATGGAGATCAAAAGTATGAGCATGATGAGTTTATGATCAACTATGAAATGGTGTTCAATGGAAAGATCCAAATGATTAATCGAAGATACGTAGTACAAAGTGGCTTAGTATGGCATAATGGTGAAGAGCAAAGTAAAACTTGGCTACGATGGACCATACAAGGGTGAACGGCAACCAAGGGGCTTGGCGTCAAGGACTTGGGCCATGCCGTGCCGGCCCTGCCCTCTCATGCCTCATGTCGTATCGTGCCTAGACTTGTAGGCACGCTAGGCACGTCGTGCCATGCCGGCATGGCATGACAAGTCTTTTGCTAAACCCAAGCACAGCTCGTGGCACGCCAGCACATCTTCGTGCCATGCCATTCCAAGCATGGCCTCACAATACATGTGTTTGTTTATTATTGGTGCTCATTTGCTTGCACATATTGTTGCTCTAATACGTACTAAAAAATTCAGAAATTAATAGAGGAAACAAACATTATTATAGAGATATTGTAGGTGAATGTTATGTATACCTATGGCCATAAAGAATGAAACATTATTATGTTATTGTTGATGCCAGATTTTGACACGTATTTTGGATCGGCGTCAGAGAAGGAAAAGATTGGCCGATGCGGCGGATTAAAAGCTGCAGTTGGGAATCGGCCGATTGGTGCTACAGTGTATCGGCTGATTGGCGAATGAAGTTGATAAAGGTCGGCCAATTGGAAGGTTGGGGCAGCTGGGCCAACATGGGCTTAAGGTGGGCTAGAAAAGGAGATAAAGAGAGATTGGCCCGTGGGGGTATGATAACAAACTCCGATACGAGTCGTGTTTGTAAATATTTGTTTTCATTTAAAATTAGAGATAGATCCTAGTCAGTTAGGAAATTAGTTGTAACAGGCTATAAATAGTCATCTTTAGAGATTTGTAAAACAACACATCAATCAATACAAACAACTTACTTTTTATCGTACTTTACTTTCAAGTCGGCGACTTCGCCAATACGTCTTTTCTTTCACGAGTTCGTACGGGTTGGCAGGACTGCATCAACACGATCTCCGGCCGATTTTGTAAGTTCCGCTTATCGAATAATATTTAAGCTTTAACTTCGGGCGCATCACTGTTGTTTCGTTTACATTTATTCACAAGTTATCGATATTAACTAGAATTATAGGTTTTATCTATTGTTTTAGTTTTTATCACCAGTTATCCAGCTTGAGATTTGAACTATCGGCTTTATTACTGTTATTCTTATTTATCATTATACAGCCGATTAGATCTATTTCAAGTGTTGCATTTGTAGCGTTGTTTAGCCTACCTTAGTAGTTTTTCTTTACAATCGCTGCATGATTATCGGCTGTTCTATAGCCGGTCATCTTCATAGCAAATCGGCCGATTCGCTGACACGCTTTTCGAGACAGATTGGAACTTTAGCTGATCGAAAACCCCTGTAATTTAATACATCTCTTCCCTTGTCAATCAATAGGTCAGATTGACTGGCACGCCGTGCGAACTGCACCAGCGCGATCATCCGAACAGGAGTTAAGCAGATTCTCCTGGGTCGTGTGTCCGACGCTAAAGGTCATCGGCCGATTTTTAGCGCCAACACACTTTTGGCACGCCCAGTGGGACCACTTCAACAACCAACATGTCAAAAGTCGCCGAAATCTTTGAAGACAACGTTATCGAGGTTACGGAAGTGAATCTCAAGGATGACCAGAAAGAAGAATTGGCGAGATATCTAGAGGAATACAGGAAGACATGCTTGCAATCTTTCAGTCGTACCACAAGCGGGGAGACCGTCAAGAAAGCTACTCTTCCAACTCCTCGCTAGATCACCGTCGCTGAGGATTCGGGCAAAATGTCCGATATGATTTAACAGTCCGTTTACCAGGCTTTCATCGACCAATCCTCATTGATGACCAACATGGTATACAATGATGTCATCAGTTCCCTGGTCAACGGGGTAGCTCAGGGATATCAGGGGCTAGCGTACGCCCCGCCCATTGTAGCTCCGGTCAGTAGAAAATGGATTGGACGACAAAGATAGCAGAGGTGATTCAAGATCAATTCGGGTTGAAACCGAAGGTACAGACCTATACGTACAAGACGCCATACCCACCTACCTACGACCTGCTGCCGTTTCACCATTGGTACAAGGTTTCTGACTTCACCAAGTTCTCCGGACTGGATGACACGTCAACCGTAGAGCACATGAACAGGTTCATTATCCAGTGCGTAGAAGCAGCCACACAAGATGCTTTGCGTGAACGTTTATTCTCATCATCCTTATCTGGATCGGTCTTCTAGTGGTTCACTACGCTGCCACCCAATTCCATCGTCACATGGGCCGATCTGGAGAAGCAATTCCACAAGTACTTCTACGCGGGAGTCCACGAGATGAAACTCTCAGAGATGACCAACCTCAAGCAAAGGAGCGACGAACCAGTGACCAATTACGTGCAGAGGTTCAGAGAGGTCAGAAACAAATGATATACCCTAGTCCTGACTGACGCTCAATTGGCCGATATCGCCTTCCAAGGTCTCCTGCCACACATCAAAGAGAAGTACGCCTCCCAGGAGTTTGAAAGCTTAAGTCAAATCGTCCATGGATTGGCCGGTCAAGAAGTACGCCTTTTCGATCAACGGAGGAATTTTCAGAAAAAGGTGGCATACTTAGAGGGATCTGAATCAGAGGAGGAGGTAGAAATCGGCCTAGCAGAATGGGTAAAAGGGAAAAAGCCAATATCATGCCCGTTCGGAAAGAAAGAACCAGAAGCGTTCGGTTTTGACACGACAAAGGCCGATAAAATCTTCGATTTACTTCTACAAGAGGGGCAGATCAAGCTCTCACCTTACCACACTATCCCATCGGCCGAACAGCTAAAAAAGATGAAGTATTGCAAGTGGCACAATGCCACTTCTCACGACACAAACGAGTGCAAGATCTTCCGTCAGCAGATACAGTCAGCCATCGAGCAAGGTAGACTCAAATTCGAAGTCCCGGCGAAGCCAGTAAAGCCGATGAAGATCGATCAGCATCCCTTCCCTACTAACATGGTCGACACCGGAAGAAACGCTCTCCAAACCAAGGTGCTAACATCGGAATCGGCTAAGAGAAGCGGCGCCGTGGATCCCAGAAATCAGGCTACGGTTGACGATGTCAAAGGGAAAAGACGGGTCAAAGACGAGGGCGAAAGATCGAAAAGATCACGCAGACTTGTCACTTCCCAATTCTTACTCAACAAATATCAGCGACAACAAGAAAATTTGAGACACCGCGAAGAGATGATGCGTCGACTCGAAGATCACTAGGCTTCTGGTCAACGGGCGACCTGTCACTAGGCTTCTGGTAGATGGAGGTGCTGCAATCCACATCATGCCGTATGCCATGTTACAGAAATTGGGCAAGAGTGATGAAGACCTGACCAAGATAGACATGATGCTCAAGGACTTCGAGGGCAACGTATCCCCGCCTCGCGGAGCGCTCTGCGTCTCGGCTGAAAAGTAGCAAACAACCACCCATCGTCAGATTGATTGAAATGTCAGACGGAGGAACGAAAGAAGATTTCGTACCTGGTTGATGGGGAAAGAAGAAGAGGAAGAAGACATCTCGGCGCCTAGTTTGAGGGTATGGAGATCAAACCACAAGAGGAAAAGAGGACGGGCGATGCGAATACCTTTAGAAACGATATGAGGTCTCATACTTTTAGAAGGAAAAGGATGAGGGGTTGGTAAGACGCGTCCCATCGGAATAAAGGATCATTAAATGAAAAGACTGCCATAGAGGACGGTCCAAGTTTGAATCCGCACGTCAACAGCAAGAGGACATTAAATGTTTTTACAGAGCATTCAGTACTTTTACAATTCACCCAAGGAGGGCATTAATAGCTGCAATCGCTCGCTGCCTAACCTGATCGGCTGAGTCTAAAGTTCTTTGGTCGTCATCAGCCGATCCAGGAACTTCTGGCATATGACGGTGGAGTTTGATTGCTTCATGGGCTAGGTTCTGCCTCTCCTGCTTTAGCTCGGCGATGACAGATGGGAGGTCTTGGAGTCTCTTCTCTTCGGCGGCTATGGACTTGGTCACCTGCTCCATCTCCTTGGCAAGCTCCGCCCTTCGCCGTTTAAGGCGATCTATAGCACCAACAATATCTGGGCGAGAGCTTTAAAGGAATCTGATTCGTTGATGTACCTCTTGAGCTCGATGTTTGTAGGAATCTTCCTCTTCGCGGGCTTTCGCTAATTTGGCGCGATCGGCCATGTGGCGCAAGGCCCTGAACACTGGAATCCGCATTGACTCAATGTATGCGGCGGGTGCCAGAGTCTCTTCTGCCTCTTTTGGAACTCGACCTCTAATTTCGCTGAGAAGCTGCCGAATCGGCCAGGCGTCTTCCACTAGTTGGTCGATGTCGTCTTGGAGGAGGGTCCTTATGCTCTCAAGTTTGGCACGGACATCATCAGGGATCGAGCTCAGTGCAACTTGGCGCGAGGCAACCTCTTCATCATTAGAAAGTGCAACCGCAAAAGAAAAGAGACTAGTTGGGGGTATCTTACTCCTGAGAAAGAATAAAAAATAAAATATAGATTAGCCGACGGTAATAAGAAATCGGCCAATTTGGGTGTCAAAGTTTCTTACCTCTTTAAAGCGGATTTTCTTCAATTCGATGATTATCAGCGCCGTGCTCGGGCCAGCTTCCTGGAAAAGATCAAGAAATGGATCTCTATAAGTATGAGGCAAATGATTAAGTCTGATGATATATAATGACTGCCATACCTCAGTGAGTCGCCTGGCCGGTGATTGTTGGAAAGGTACAATCGATGTGCCCAGGGTAGTCTGCATCAAAATCGGTTAGATTTCGTTTAAGCATTAAGAAAATTGAGTCAAACAAAGACTCTTTACCTCAGTGGGAAGAGTTGCTGGCATCCCGGTCTCTGCCTGGAGTTTAGTCAATTCCTACGGAGATTGCACTAGAGCGATTTGCGCAGCGTAACAGAAGAAAGAAGTTAATATCGACAGAATACTTAGAAGAATGCGCGGTAACGATCAAAAGTCGATCTAGCCTCCTGACCGGTCTCCTGCAATGCGCGGGGGCTCGGGGGCTAGCATCGCAGCCAATGACCACGCGTGTGGTCACGATTTGGGGTCTCGAGGCGGGAGTGCCCTACGAAACTATAGGGAATCCTCCCGCGCTAAGCCGTCCACGGGATACCCCGCCTGACCAAGCTCCCCGGCCAAGCTGAACAAACGACACTTCCTATCCCTGATCAACTGCAGCTTGCAGGACGAAAAAGGATCCCCGACGAACAACGAAAGCAGCCTCTGGAGGAGCATCTTTGCTCCACCAAAGGCTCGGGGGCTACTGTTGGGGGGAAATATTAACAACCTCCTTATGCCCCTTAAACAACAATCATAAAGGCCCGAGCCTTCCTACGGCAATAGCGATCCCCGCCGACCCGGCATGGGCAAGGAGCATTCCACTCCGCCTCGTCCGACCCAAGGTCCCGGGGTCGGACACGCCCGACCCCTCGCTGGTGAAACTTCGCCTCGTCCGACCCACGGTCCCAGGGTCGGATGCGCCCGACCCCTCGTTGCAAGGCTTCGCCTTGCCCGACCCCGGGTGTAGGGGGTCGGACTCATCTGGGCCCACAAGACAAGGGTCCGCCTCGGGCGCAAACCAGCAGACGAGGGTGCGGATCTCATGGGCCGCCACCAATCTCACCATTAATGCATCACGGCTCTGGCGTGCAGAAAGGCGCCCACACTCCTCGACGTGACTCGCCACAAGTAATCGGGCGGCACACTGTAGCCACGACCGCACAGGCTATAGCGACAGCGACAGGAGCGCCGCCCGTTCTCGCGCTCAGCCTGTCCGGCGACAAGAACGTGACGTCCGTGTTCCGCGGGCGATACGCAGGACTACAGAGGTCAGCTGTCCCTCACGACGCGCACGGTTGTGGCGGTCGGGCATCATCATGATGCCGCGCGGCGACGGTCGACCGGGGAATCACCGACAGTATCCAACGGCAGCGCCCCCCCCTGGCGGCCACGCTGATGGGAGACAAAGGTCGGAGAGGAAGGCGGCGACCTGGGAACTCGGTTCTTGTCCCCATGTTTTACCTTACTTAGCTTATCTCTCTTACGTCTCCACACGCCTGGCTCTCCTGTGACTCCTGTGTTCTCCTTGCGCTATAAAAGGAGAACCAGGGGTCCCAAGACTAGGGGGACTAAAAAGCCAACAGAACTCACACACTCTCCTCACGAGCATCAGCGCACACCCAGGAGACTTGGGACCAGCTCCCTCTCTCATCTGTTTGTAACCCCTACTACAGACCACGCGTGAGTAACACGAGCAGCTCCTCATACTGGACGTAGGGCTATTCCTGCCTGAACCAGTCTACCCCGTGTCCTCTCACGCCACCATCCGAAGCCTTACGCGCATAAAAGAAATTTACTTGCCGTAGTCTTGATCCGCTAATCTCGACAATGACAGTAGGAGAAGATGATGCTTAGATCTAGGAGTATGTAGGCCCTACTCGAGTACCGTGTAATTTGGAGTCTTCTCATCTTTCATATTAAATTGTGTACTTGATAATGTTAATGCTCTGTACATGATAATTTTACTCTTATTTTCTCATGGACCCATTATATGTATGAAACTAGATTCTGACATATATATAGTTAGCATTCAGTTTTGTCCTCAAAACAAGCTGAAACATTTAGCCCTCTAAATTCCCATTCCATCAAAAGTCTTACTACCATCAAACAAATAAGAGGTTCTAAACCTCTATCTCTGAACTTCGGTTTCTTTCCACCAATTACCTCCAACCAAACATACTGCTAATGTAAGTAGGACTACTTTTACTATCAGTGGCCTCGTCCCATAAAATGCAAATCTTAAATAGGATATCCAAGCTCATATGCCTTCTTTAAAAGACAGCATGCATGCAATGGATTTGCATTAATGCAATTGATTCCTACAATATAAAAAATCTACATTTATGGTACTAGCCATATCCTAGCTGTTCACACAACCTTACATTGCATCTAGGCAATTCACACTATATATAGGCTACACCTCCAACTATCAGCCCTTGAAGCCAATTGCTCCATGGCCACCACCGAGGTTCCTGTTGCCCTCACCCCAACTCCTGCCACTGCTGTTCAGTACCGCGGTGTTGCAATGCTGCCCGATGGCAAGTGGCATGCCTATATCGTCAATCGAGATGGTCGGCCATTCAATGTCGGTCGGTTCGAGACAGCGACAGCCGCAGCACTCGCACATGACCGTGCCATACTCGCTGTCCTGGGTGCAGACACATCCGCGGTGGTGCTCAACTTTCGTGCCGCATTCAGCGACATAGAGTTGCGGTTTCTCCGGGGTCGCCATGCACCGATGCGTCCTACAGGAGTGGTCGCCATGGTGCAGAAGAGCGGTGATGGCAGCTATGATGTCGAGCTATCCCGATTCGCAGCACACGCGTTCGACGCGTACATGGATCCAGAGCTGGCGCTCGATGTGGCGAACTTTCGGCTCAGACACAGCGACATGCTTCATCGTCTCAAGGAGAAGGCTTCCATCACAGCTGGCACCAATGCCAGCCAGGAGACGTGTGCCAAGGCCAAGCTGGATGCCGAGAGAGAGGCATTTGTGCAAGCCGCCAAGAACAAGGCCACTGATGAGCTGTGGGTCAAGCAGTACCACCAGCGGCGGCAACAAGTCGGCCGAACATTTGAGGATGAGAACAGGTGGCCTTTGGTATTGCCTGACGTTAATGTCCATGTAGATTGGTTCCCTGGGGAAGAACTAATCTACCTTCCTCATGGCAGTAGCTATGTTGATGAGATGATTCTGAGGAAAGACGTGCCCAAGTGAAATTGGTAGATGCCGCATTGTATTACATGTTCAATTGCTATGTACCATTCTAGCCATGGCAAGAGTTTTTTTACCTTTGTTTGTTGATTGCAATGCAGATGTCAAAATTTGAAATGTTTTTTTTGTTCCCATATTAATCTCTCCTTGTGCACCTACTAGATTTCAAATGAATGAAAATATGGAAGTTTTCAATTGATAGTGTAGTGTGTTCATGATGATATGGTGCCTGCTAAGTTTGTTTTCTACTATATCGGGCTTAGCAGGATGATAAATAAAATTGAACCTCAAGTACTAACATTGTAATCAAATGCCATCACTAATTTATAAATAGGACACAAACAATTGAAAGGCCACATTGCTACAAGCTACTTCTTTTTACGGAGAACTATGGAGAAGTTCCCACTACAACAAATATGTATGGAAAACTTCAAACAAGTTTATGTACATGACAACATAGGAAAAATTACAAATTAAGCATGTTTCTATAGAAGTGTCTAGCCATCTTAAAATATTCTTTCCCCTTTGCAGGATAGAATATGAATGCAAAACTAACATAATAGATATAGTGCATATAGTATCTTCTCTAAGAACGTCTATAACATATTTTAATGGCAGACTCAAAGAGTCTCGCTGAATATAGAAGCAAATCAAAACAAACTCCAACCTGTATAAAAGTCAAATCATCCATTGCCGCCCCGCCTGCGCTGGCAGATACGACCAAGTGTGATGCAAGTGGCGACCGTCCACATCATCCATCTCTACCACTCTATTTTTTCTTATTATTCCTCAGGTACTACATGGCTAGTGGCCCCATGGTCAGACTTGTTCGATGATGCACATAACCTTTCTCTTCTCTTTGCAGACCCCTACTCTTCATCTTATTACCTAGATCTAGATCGGGTGGCTTTAGGACTGGAAGAAGACAAGGAAGGGGATGGTGTGGCTGGCCAGCAACAACCATAGAGAAGGTGGAGGCAGCCACCATGGTGCCCATAGAAAGGGTAAGTGCAATATCTACTAATGGGTGTAATCCTAGTGCCCTTCATGATGTTGCAAGCATGAACAAGAAGTTATATATGCTTTCATTCATAAGTGATAACCATGATATCTATGTGATAATACTACTCCCTGGCCAATTTAAAGTTCTATATTTTCTAATACCCTCCAAAAGAGAACACAAATAATAAACAATACTAAAAAATTAACTAAACATAATAAGTCTACAATTTTTCCAATTAATGTAACAAAGTGCTCATTAGTTTAGAGCAATAGTAGAATGTTAATTGATTATAGCAACTAGAGATGACATAGTATAGTCTAAAATTTTTAAATAAGTTACATGTTGCCTCCTAGAAAGTGCTTGGATTGAAGTCGTAGAGCTACTTGTCTCACATGCCTTGCTGATACGCAACAATGGTCTTTGGTGGTTGGTGCTAGAATTCCAAGTATGCATTGGTGTTACAATTTGCAACACCCAGGCCAATTTGGTGTGGCCTAGTAGTGGCCCATGAGTGTTGTTTGCATATGCTTAGTACCACCTTACTAGTTGAGAAAGGGTAGAGTTAACTTATAAGCCTTTGTAGTTTAGCTATAATACCTTCAGGTTAACCATTTTACACGAAATGAGGACGAAAGTGTAAGTAGGATGTTGAGTATACGTGGGCTTGCCCCTTGCAAGGGTTGGGTTGTGCGGCTTTGGAGGGCGGGCTGTTACATAATTCCAAATTACCTATCTCTTCATATTTTTCTTTTGTTATTTTCTTGTAAATTTTATCATTTTAACTTAGATCGGCAGTAGGGTCAAGACAGGTGCATGCACTGGGTGCATCAATTCATTCGGTGTCAACAATGATCATCACCGAATCAGTCGGTGATCATCGGTTTAGTTTTGACTTTGGATGTTTTAACGCATACACAAATTCATTCGGTGTGAATAGTGAAGCTAGTAGCAAATCAGTCAGTGATGGAAGACATAGGAAGGGGTCACCGATTCGTATGATGATACCCATACTTGTCACTAAATCCATCGGTGGTGCATATATGTAGGGCCTAGGCATCAACGGCTACTTGGAATAGGACCACCGACTCATTCGGTGGTGCATATTGGGAGCACTAAATCAGACAGTCATCACAATGAATGTGTCTGTTGGAGCAACGGCTAGTTCTTGAACTTGGGTCTATAAATACCCCGTTGCTCAGCCATTTCATGGGTGTTAGAGCTGGGAGAAGATATAGTCTTAGTCTTGGTTTCCACACATACATAAGTGCTCTATCTACCAAAGTGCTAAAGAGAAGATTAAGGCAATTAGCACAAGGCTTAGGTCTTGATTAGTGTAGTTTAGGCCTATTAGCGCATTGGTTTAGGGGTTGGTCTAGAGTTAGGCGAGGTTTGCACACCTTTTTGTTATTGGTGCTTGTGCACACCCAGAGTTGTAAATCCAGGGCTTGTAAGTCTTGAAAGACTGTATAACCACGTTTGTGGAGTGGTCGCTGGTGCATGTTAAAGGGAGGAGAGGCCCTTGGCATTTTGCCGAGGTTCTACCAAGTGAAGAATGGCGAGAAGCATCTAGGAGGCAAGGTGGAGACCTATTTACGTGTGGGGACGGCCCGTCGGCTACCCATGGAGTTATTGTTGATGCTCATTATTGACACCATTTTAGTGTCATTTATGTGGCATTATTGGACTAATTCTTATACTAACCCACTACTTGACACTTGAAATAACCCCATTATTACATACGTGTTGTATTTTGGAGCATGTTGTGGTCTAACAGGAAATACGACATAATCAATGGGTTTTCATAAGGATCTTAATGAATAAATGGATGAGGGTCGTCGAGAGAAGCCTGCACGAGAAAAAGGAGGACCAGATGGGCTAGATAGGGCCCAGGCCAATCGGCCTGGGACCCTATCAGCTGATAGACCTGGCCCATTCCAGGGCTCGATCGCATTCCCGTTTCTTCGACGTGAAGTCTATGATGCATCTAGGATTTTTCCACCGACCAATGGTCCAGAGCCGCCACCTACGAAGGACTATAAATATCCCCTCATGGATTACAAGCAAGAGAGAGAGGAGAGAGAAGGAGGAAACACCAGGTAAACACAATCCACTGCCGCCACGTAAACATCAGAGGAGGGGAAAACCCCCCCAAGCCAATCGGCCTAGGGCTTTCCTGCCCCTGTTCGTCGTCTTCTTCGGTCCAGTTGATCTACAGGGCGTCCTTTACCCCTTTTGCGTCAACATGTGTAAGATCATGGGGTAAAGTCTCTGTTTGTTCTCGGGGTTGTATGGAGATCTTGATTTGTAATCGTTGAACCTCTTGTTTAAGATCTATTTGTTATCATTCATATCTTGATGATGCTCTTTCATATAATGGTTTGCAGCGCTACTTTGGGTTGCTTTATTGCTTACCTAGAATGATCATCATGTCCTGTTCCTATTGTCCAATAGTTGATTATCCTTGTGTAGTGACAATATGCAAGAGTGAAAGTGTTGGGCATGGTTCACATCCACTCACGATAGCACTTAGATCTAGTCCTTTCATTCATGGCGATTGCATCTTCAAGTGATTCTAGATCCCTAGGACAAGCATTTCACCTATCTTGTTCAGAACCTTTTACTCTCTATCTGCCTTGATCTAGACTGCTTAGTTCTTTCATTAGCATAACCTTATCAAATACAAAGAGCTTTAGATTACATAGATTAGTGCTTAGTTAAGCGTGCAAATCTCTTGTTTCATGGATTGATAAACCTTGTGGGATACTCTAAGGGAAAAGCTATGACTGATCCGTGCGCTTGCAGTTCACAACATGGCGTGCTAACTGCCGTCAACAAGCTTTTCTAGCGCCGTTGCCGGGGAATAAGTCTGTTTTGCTATGTTTAACTTTGTATTAATTTTTGTTAACCTCTAACATCTAACTTTTTGTCTAGAAAAATGCTTGTTTTTATTTTTGGTGTATAGATGGCTCTGATCAATCAAAACAAGGAGGAAGGAGAGAAGTCGCTGAGGGACTATGCAATACCATTAACTGATCAATTCGACATGTAGAAATCCGACTAAGTACTTGCAGCCACGCAGTATGAATTGAATCAAGGAATAATTGAGATGGCTGAAAGCAACCCTTTCCGAGGAGTGGAGATTGATAATCCATACAGGCACATTGAGCGATTCATGATGTTTTGCAACACGATACAACAAGGAGTTCCACGAACCTAGTTCAGATGGAATCTATTCCCGTTTTCACTTGCAGGAAGCAAAGAGATAGTACACGAAAGCTTCTTTCGATGCGAGGGGAATTAGGAGACACTAATGACAAAATTTTGCGGGAGATTTTTCTCTGTAAGCAAAGTCCGAAACCTTTGGAAGGAAGTGATCACTTTTGTGCAAAGAGAAGATGAGGGGATAGATCAAGCCTGGGATAGATTTAATAGATTACTCGAACAAAGACCTAAGCTGGGATTCTCAGGTGATGTGTTGTTGCATACATTGTATTTTTCACTAACCCAAAAATGCTGGGAGTTTGTTCAAATTTGTGTAGGAGATCTTCTAGAGAAAACAATCAGGAAGCTGCACAACACTTATAGAAGATCAGCTGAGGAGCAGCCGGGAATAAAGAATAGGATAGTTATCAATCTGGAGCACAAGAGCAAGGAACTCAAGGACAAATAGTTGCTGAAATTTTTAGAAAAGAACTCCAGAGGGATACAAAAGAAGAACATGTGGTGCAAAAAGAAAGAAGAACCAGCACACAAAGAGGAGGAACCTGCTGGGTACATCAAATATGACAAATCGAAAAATCGGAAGCCCGAAGCCTGGCAAATCGAAGCCCCTGCGGGAGTTTGAAAAAATGGATTGGATCCCTATCGATTTTAGCAAAATATTTGATAAGCATAGACCATATCCAAATCAAAAGGGGTTAGCTAGAGCTGTAGAAATAGATCTTCGACCAGAAAGACATTGGGTATGTGCTTGACAAAGAAATAATTGGGGAGATAATTCAAATACTCTTTAGTGAAGAAGTAGACCCGGACTACGTTACTGAAGTGAAGACAATCATGGGAGTAAAGCCCAAAGCATCGCCGTTTGCTAGTCTGGCAAGAGTATACGCAATTGGAGCTAACGACGACGAAAGTGAACCTTTGCCTACACCACATATTAACTGCACAATCAATGGTGAGATCATCTACAAGGCACTCTGTGATATTTGAGCACATGTAAGTGTTATGTCTTCAAAGATTTACGATGAGCTTTACAGTGAAACCTTGAGGCTAGATCCGACACCGATTAAACTAGTTATGGGAGATGGTAGAACAACAAAACCTTTAGGTGTCCTTAGAGATCTAGATGTTGTTTTCTCTGTTAAAGTTATACCAATTGATTTCTTTGTTATTGATGCTTGCCACGATGATCATGATGATATAATCCTTGGTAGGCCTTTTCTTAAGTTGGTTAATGCTGTTCTTGATGCGGGAAAAGGAAAAGTAACCATTAATCTTGACGGAGTTAAATATATATAGGATTTTCTACCTGCTTCCCGCCAAATATTGCCTCTACCTCCTGATGACGAGGGGGTAGAGAATGTTTGTTTTGCTGAAAGTTTCAGGGATCCTTTGTTAAAAGCAAGGGAAAATAATGAAGACAACCAAGATGATGAATTGGGAGAAGAACAGATGTGTTGACGGCTCAATATGGAACTCTGGAGGAAGAAAAATTTGAAGATATAGAAGATTTGGTACAACAAGAATTTGAAGCACCAGATGTTGAGCAAAAGTCATTACCCAAGGGATTGAAATATGAATATTTGGGGAACAATAAGACGTATCCAATCATCATTAGCAACGAGCTAAGCGAAGAAGAAACCGAGAAGCTGCTGAATTTATTGAGAAATCATAAGAAAGTGATTGGATACAGGATCAATGACTTGAAGGGAATCAGTCTAATTAGAAGATCAATACACGCCAATTGTGGAGAATCAAAGAAGGCTGAGCCATGGCATGCACGATGTAGTGAAGAAGAGGTAATCAAATTGCTTAATGCTGGGATAATTTATCCGGTACCGAACAGTGAATGGGTGAGCCTAGTGCATTGGGTGCCAAAGAATGGAGGGTTGACTGTTGTGAAGAATGAGAAGAATGAGTTGATTCCCTAGAGGACAGAGACGAGATGGAGGATGTATGTGGACTACTGGAAGTTGAACAAGGTAACTAGGAAGGATCGCTTTCCTTTTCCTTTCATTAACAAAATACTCGAAAGGTTAGCAAAACATTCTCACTTTTGCTACCTTGATTGATATTCTGGTTTCTTCCAAATTCCTATGCATCCAGACGATCAACACAAGACTACGTTCACATGTCCATATGGAACCTTTTCTTATAGAACAATGCCTTTCGGTTTATGGAATGCACCTGCATCTTTTCGACGCTGCATGATGGCTATATTCTCGGATTTTATTGAAGTTATTATGGAGGTGTTTATGGATGACTTCTCAGTAAATGGTACGAGCTTCAATAATTGCTTAGAAAATCTTGATAAAGCTCTCAAACGGTGTGGAGAAGTTGATTTGATCCTGAACCGGAAGAAGTGTCATTTCATGGTGAAGCAAGGAATAGTACTGGGGCATGTTATCCCCAAAAGAGATAGAAATTGATAAAGCAAAGATTGAAACTGCGGAAAAGTTGCCTCCACCAACAGACATCAAGTCATTAAGAAGCTTTCTCAGACACGCCGAATTCTATAGGAGATTTAGACTTTTCGAACATCACAAAACCATTGACACAACTCTCGCAGAAGGATGTGACCTTCGAGTTTAATGAAGAATGCCTTCATGCTTTGAGAACTTTAAAACAATCACTTATTAGTGCGCCCATCATTCAACCTCCAGATTGGAATCTTCCTTTCAAGATAATGTGCGATGCAAGTGATTATATTGTTAGGGCAGTCCTTGGACAAAGAAAAGAAGGAAATGTACACGCATTTTGTTATACAAGCAAGACTTTAAATGAGGCTTAGGTGAATTATGCAACTACATAAAAAGAATTGCTTGCTGTAATATTCTCTTTTGAAAAATTCAGGTCATACATTGTGAACTCTAAAGTGATTGTGTACACTGACCTGTCCAAAAAAGATGCTAAACCACACCTGATTCACTGGATATTGCTGTTACAAGAATTTGATGTGGAAATCAGAGATAAAAAAGGATCCGAAAATGTGGTAGCCGACCACTTTTCAAGGATGTATCAACAGGATGATGGAAAGGAGCCTATTGAAGATCGTATGAGAGATGATCATTTATACAAATTACTTGTCAAGGATGATTGGATGAATGACATTATCAGGGCAATAAAAAGAGCTCCCCTGAATTACTTGGACAAGAATGCAAAAAGAAAAGTAATTGCTAAGAGCAGGAAATATTACTGGTCTGCACTCTTCCTATACAGATATGGAGTAGATGGAGTATTGAGAAGATGCATCCCAAGAGAAGAAAGAGAGGCCATACTTAGAAAATGCCATTCATCAGAATATGGAGGACATTATGGACACTTCAGAACTCAAAGCGAAAGTGTGGGTGAGTGGATTTTATTGGCTATAAATGCACGAAGATGCGAAAAGGTTCGTTGCTACTTGCCCAGAATGCCAAAGAACGGGGAATATTTCATCTAGAAATTCTATGCCTTTGAACTACAATTTGCAAATAGATTTGTTTGATGTTTGGGAAATATATTTCATTGGGCCATTCTTGAATTCGCATGGATATGAACATATCTTGGTTATGGTTGATTATGTGTCTGAATGGGTGGAAGCTATTCCATGCTGAAAGGCATCGTGGAAGAATCAATTCATATGATCATGACAATAATATTCCCTAGGTACGGGGTGCCTAGGATTTTGATCAACGATGGGGGATCGCACTTCACAGGAAAGGACTTTGGCAAATTTCTATCGAAATTGGGGATTGAAAACAGAGTATCTACAGCTTATCATCCTTAGATGAATGGCCAAGCAGACTTCAAATAAATAGATCAAGGATATTTTGAAGAAGACAGTGATCAAGGGAGGGAAGGATTGGTCAAAGAAACTGGACGGAGCATTATGGGCATACATGACAGCTCATAAAACACCCGTAGGTATGACCCCATATCAATCCATCTATAGAAAAATATGTCATTTTCCCGCTGAACTGGAACATAAAGCTTATTAGGTCATAAAAGAAATGAATCTTGATGTTGATGCTGCAAGAATAAAAAGGAGGATTCAAATAAGTGAATCGGAAGAATTAAGACTTAAGGCCTATCACAGTGCAAGCATTTATAAGGAGAGGATTAAGAGATAGTTTGACAAAGGGCTTCACAAGAAGGAATTCAAGGAGGGAAACAAAGTGTTGTTGTTCAACTCCAGGTTTAAACTCTTCGGTAAAGGAAAATTAATGAGCAAATGGGACGGGCCATATGTGGTTCATTTTGTGTCACCTACCGGAGCAGTAACGATCATGGACGTTAAGGTAGATCAATATGTTGTGAATGGGCAGTGACTTAAGGTGTCCTTTGAACATGATGTGGCGCCCATCAATTATGTTGATGTCTATATCATGGAGGAAGAACGAGTTCATCGAGCCTGACAACATTAAAACAGGTACCCTGTACATACATTATTTCATTTTTGTTATTTTTCTTTTGAATTTTATGTGGCACTCGACAAAATTAGGCTTATTTTTAGACGTGTGTGCTGCCATAAAAAAACTAGAGCCAGAAGGGATGAAAACCCCCTGGGCCTCTTAGCCTAGTAGTCCCCAGGCTGATCAGCCTGGGAGGTTTCCGCCTCCGTTTCAATTCCCCCTTCCCCATTTTTGGTATTGACAATATATGGAAGTGAGTTTTGCGGGAAAGGGTGAAGAAATTTTTGGAAATGTTTGGATCCTTGGCCAAGACTTCAAGAGTATAAATTGGAGGCTAATTGGAAGAGCAATTTCGCATCTACACAAGCAATCCAGAACCTCGAAACCCTGGAAAAAGTTTAGTGGCAGCGACCAAGAGCTCGGGAGACGAGAGAGGGCAGCTGGAGGCCACGAGAGAGGCCAGGCTGATCGGCCTGACCTCCCCAGGCCGATCGGCCTCCCCCTCTTTTCGCCGCTACCTTCACCCTTCACCTAGAAGCCAAAAGGTGCGATTGGATGCCTAATACTGTCAGGAGAACTTCTCGTAATGCTTGCATCAGCGTTGGAGGCAAGGCGCCGTTAGGAAAGCTTGTGGATCACAAGCTAATCGTCATCTTGAGCGAAGACGAAGCGCCCAAGAAAAAGGAGGAGGCCGTCGTCACTCCCACAAGGCATTTAGCAAGGCTTCTCGGGATCAAGCGCAAGTGTTACGTGGATAAGATGCCCGAGTACACGCCGACTGACTATGGTGGTGATAGCGATTGGGAGGACGACATGAGCCGTGGATCGTGGGGTGCTGTAGGCTGCGGAGATGACGACGAGTACTTTGGCTGGGTATAAGAAGGCAAGGATGAGAAGTAAGAGAAGCTGAATGGCTGCCGTCAAGGGCAAAGAAGAGGATCCAGATGACGATAGTCTGGAACCCGAGGAGCATCGCCATGCGTGTTGCCCTGGTTGCAAGCAAAATTTCCAGTACCTCTTCGATGCCATCGACGACATCGTGCAAACCATGCTGGAGCTGGATCACAAGATGGAAGAGAATGAACACCGCCAGGAGGACGACTTCAAGTTCTTGCAAAGGAATGTGAGGAAGCTCTTCAGGATGTGTGGCAACATAAGGAAGAACAGAGCCTATGGAGAAGGAAGCAGCAACCGCCCCGTGTGTAACCAATGTGGGCAGCGTCACTAGTGCGTTTATGAGCATTTTTCCCCTTTTGTACTTTATGCGGTTACAATGAGGACGTCGTAGATTTTTAGGGTGGGGGAGGATCGCTGCTTGTATGGAGTTTTTGGAGTTAGTTTGGTCGAGTCAGGTCATGTGAGAGTCTAAATTAGAGTTTTTCTTTCAATCAAAAGTAGATAAAGTAGTAGTCTTCTTAAGCTTCTGGGAAGACTTAAGCCTAGATCGCTACTTTAGCGCCTTTGTCAGAAGAAGCATAAATAAAATTCGAGGATCGTGCGAGTGTTTTTAGTGTCTAACTTTGCTTGCTTATCTTTTACTTTGTTTTTTCAATATTGGATCACAAACCTTGTCTTGAATTTTAAATCTTTGTTGTGGAGTTTAGTAATCGATTTGTTTATGCAATACCCATGCTCTAATATGACCTTGTACTTTGTTTTCGATTGCGCTTGTGAGTAAGACTTGAATTGGAGGTGATTTAAAATTCTATCACTTATCTAAAACCCCTGAAAAAACAAGTTGATCAAGTTCTCTACCAAGTTGAGAGTTTTATTTATCCTATCCAGTGCCTTAAATTAATTATACCACCATAAGCGGAATTGATGCTTTGAATTGAGTTAGAATTGCTCTCTCTTGGATAGTTTTAATTCTGAGCATTGATCATGTCCTTACTATCATCTCTGATTGTTAGGCTCGTCAATATTCAATAAAGAGAGTTCTTCGATGAAACAATCATATGCTCTACTGAATTCCTAAACCCGAACAAAAAATTTCTCAATTTTATTACCTATTCCTTGAACACAACCCAATATTCGAAGATTTGTTCCGTTTCTGGTCGGGGACTATGCAAAAATATGGAGGATATAAGATATGGGAGCCTCACCAGAAAGAGAGAGCTAGAAAGGGAGGAAGAGGAGGCTAGGCCGATCGGCCTAGCACCCTATGGGCCGATTGTCCTGGGACCTCTGGCCTCCGTTCGTGCATGGAAAATCCTTGGAAGGTTTTTGGAATATTCTAAAACTAATTTTGATATGGTACTAATCAGAGGAGGTTCGGAGAAGAGATGAAAAATAAAAAGAAAGAAAGAAAAGAAAGAAAGAAAAAGAAAAATAAATAGAAGGAAAAGGAAGAAACAAAAGGAGGAGTTTTTCACCATCATGAAGATCAAGAAAAGTGCAAAGAAAGATTACCTTGTTCACGGAACAAAAATTTCATTCCAACCATGTGCAATCTGACGACGAGGACATCGCTTGTGCCTCAGAGTCATTATTTTAGTTTGCTTTTGCACATGTCCACCATTCTATATCTTCTCATCCTTGAAAACCTCGCATTATGTGGATATTCTCATGATCATTGGCTCGGAAGGTAAGCGACCGTTAGAGAGTTTTCTTAATTCGATAATATAAGTGATTTATTCTTGCTAAACCCTTCCTAAGCTCTACCATATAATGAGTGACTTTTTGAGAGATGAGATCTTGGATAATAAGTAGGATAACCACCTTTTTAATTGAGCAACATGTAAGCACCTGGAAGAGAATTTTGTTTGAATTCTTGTTGTACGGAGAATGTTTTATGAAGAAAACCCTCCAAGGAGAGCCAGAAAGTAAGTGTGGTTGATTCTTGAAGTTACTTGGTTCTGAATAGAAGCTGTGGGGTAAAATTTTGCTTAGATAAATCTTTGAACACCCATACTTTGATTATCTTTGTTGTTCCTCTGATCTTTTGTTTAAAGGGCTAGGTGCTTGACTCGCTTGTTTAGGTTGGGTTCAAGATCTTTGTTCAACCTTAGGAGATGTTTGTGGTCGCCTGACTTGCTCGAGGACGAGCAAGAGCTAAGTGTGGGGGAATTATTGACGCTCGTTATTGACACCTTTTTAGTATTATTTATGTGGCATTATTGGACTAATCCTTATACTAACCCGCCACATGGCACTTGAAATTACCCCATTATTGCATACGTGTTGTATTTTGGAGCATATTGTGTTTTGACAGGAAATATGACATAATCAGTGGGTTTTCATAAGGAGCTTAACGAATAATTGGATGAGGGTCATCGAGAGAAGCCTGCACGAGAAAGAGGAGAACCAGATGGGCTAGAATCGGCCTGGGACCCTATGGGCCGATCGGCCTGGCCCATTCTAGGGTTCGGTCACATCCCTGTTTCTTTGGCGTGAAGTCTATGATACATCTAGGGTTTTTCTACTGACCAATCGTCCAGAGCTGCCGCCTACGAAGGACTACAAATATCCCCTCATGGATTACAAGCAAGAGAGAGAAGAGAGAAGGAGGAAACACCATGTAAACACCATCCACCGCCGCCACAAGATAGGAAAACGGAGAGAAGATTGGATCTAGAAGAGGCCATGCGAAGCAGAGCACCAGAGGAGGGGAAAAACCCCCAAGCTGATCGGCTTAGAGGTGCCCAGGCCGATCGTCCTGGGCCTTTCTTGCCCCCGTTCGCCATCTTCATCGGTCTAGTTGATCTACAGGGCGTCCTTTACCCCTTTTTTGTCAACATGTGTAAGATCATGGGGAAAAAATCTCTGTTTGTCCTCGGGGTTGTATGGAGATCTTGATTTGTAATCATTGAACCTCTTGTTTAAGATCTATTTGTTATCATTCATATCATGATGCTCTTTCATTTAATGGTTGGCCAGCGCTACTTTGGGTTGCTTTATTTCTTACCTAGAACGATAATCGTGTCGTGTTCCTATTGTCCAATAGTTGATTATCCTTGTGTAGTGACGGTATGCAAGAGGGAAAGTGTTGGGCATGATTCACATCCACTCACGATAGCACTTAGATCTAGTTCTTTCATTCATGACGATTCAATCTTCAAGTGATCCTAGATCCCTAGGACAAGCATTTCACCTATCTTGTTCACAACCTTTTACTCTCTATCTGCTTTGATTTAGACTGCTTAGTTGTTTCGTTAGCATAACCTTATCAAATACAAAGAGCTTTTGGTTACATAGATTAGTGCTTAGTTAAGCGTGCAAATCCCTTATTTCGTGGATTGATAAACCTTGGAGGATACTCCAAGGAAAAGTTACAATGGATCCGTGCGCTTGCGGTTCACAACATGGCGTGCTAACTACCATTAGCAATTACTTGATCGGGGAGCTTATGCCCTTGCGTGGGCATTCCCTTCAGAGGGGCTCCAACAACGAGGACTAAAGGAAAGCTTTGCGTTCTGATACCTCGGTAAAAATTCATCGTGTCGCTAGTCAGAAGTTTGCATTCTCTACCCCTTTACCTTTCACATTTGCTATTGTACTTACATTCCTTTTACTAATAAATTTGGAGCTTCAACTCTTCACCTATTGCACCAGAGTTGTCCAGAACTTGTTTAGACGTAATTATAAAGTCAAAAGCTATCACTACTTCCATGCCACCTTACGGGATCTAGCACACTATGCACTGTTAGCATGTGTTCGATTTGAGGGTTGAAGATGGTTGGATCCATTTTTTGAGGTGTTTGGTTTGGAGTGTGATGGGTTACGTTCATCCCTAGGAGGGGAATATGGAATATTCCCTGTAGATGCGGGTTCATGCCGTTTTCCCAAAATGAGTGAATTGAGATGACGCACTTCATCCTCATGCATGTTGTGTCTACTCTGTTCGTGTGGGCATGACATCAGCTGAGAGGGGTAGGGGTGAGCTCGGATGTGTGCAACAACGAACTAGTTGTCTTGAGTGGCGAGGAGGTTGATGCGGAGGTGCAGTACTCCAGGTGACCGCCGATTAGGGAGCAGGGCCGCGGGTACAATGGGGAGACAAGGGCAAAACAAGCCGGCCAACTAGCAGTGTGGATGACCGAAGGGGCGCGAGGCCATGCAGAAATGGCAGGGAGGACGGTGCGGAGGGACTCCGGGCAACCGCTAATCAGGTAAAGCAAGGCCGCGCACGTGGGGGCACGGTGTGGAAGCGAGGCTGGGGCTAGCTTGCAGAGCGGAGGCGAGGTAGGCGGGATGGAGCAGAAGTGACAGACGGCAAGGTGGAAGGTAGGGAAGGGCAGCTCGGGTGGAGGTTGGAGGAAAAAGATAAGGCAGAAAGAAAAAAACAAAATGACTGGTGCGCCCTATTGTGCACAAGTGGACGCCACAATTATTATGGTTAATGATATCAAGATGGCATCCAACCTAACTCTCTCGACCTCCGCAACAAAATAAAAAAATTAGGTTGGATCCATCCCTCTCAACTAAATACGAGATGGTTTAAACTTAACCCAAAAAATTAGGATGATGCCAACCCATCTCATTTGATTTCGAAACCAAATACATGCTTAATCTCAGTCGAAACTCATGCAAGTCGAGACGTGCAACCAAACTAATGCAAACCTACGGCATGTTTGGATGGACTAAAACTAAAGTTTAGATGTCTAAATTTTAGTTGTTTGGAGCCGGAGCTAATTTTTAGCCCATTTATTGATAAAAGTACATTCTAACCTTAGGTGGTGTAGGGAAAAAAAGGTAAGATTTAGTGGGAGGGGTACTTTTTTTACCATTTATGTCTAAAATTAGCCCCATTAGTTGGGTTTGGAGATGGCTAATGAACTAAAGTTTAGTTGGAGGATTGGTTAATTTTTAGCCCACTTTTAACCCTATTGATTGGATCACCAGGACTAATTTTTAGCCATAACCCCTCGATCCAAACAAGCTCCTGGTGACCGACCTAGATCTAAAGTTTAGGTGGTGGTGGTCTGCGGACTGGTACTTGCTCTATCCGGAAGATCCACACCATTGCAGATCTGCCCATTTCTTTTTTCTTTTCTAAAGACCCGGCCTATTTGTATGGTTAATGTTTTGCTGCTCTTTGAAAAGGATGAACGGGTTAGCGCCTACGAGGAGGGAGGAGGGAGGCTGCTGCGGCCATAACCCCTGCCCCTTGGCCCAAGTCCAATCCTATCTGACTATCTGCACCACGGGCCCTCTCCTGCTGCCGGCAAAGCGTGGCCGCAGGCAAACTCTCATGCAGATCTTATCTGTTGCAGATGCCACCAGCAACCTACCAGCAGGTCTCGTCACTTTTCCCACTAGAAGCAGCTGCAAATCCTGCTGCATCCAAGCAACTCGCTCAAAGAACATTGGCAGATCAAAGAAATCTTTGCAAAAATCGTCAAGAACAGTAGCGGGCAAAAAAAAAAAAGAGGTAACGGCTGCTAGTGTCATTCCATTCGTCTGCCATCTCCAAGATCAAATCGAAGCTGGTAGACTCAAGATCTCGGAGCCTCTTCTCTATGCTCATCAGGCAGGGTTAATTTGGCTAGGCAATTGCTACGTGCTAAATCTTTCTTTTAAAACAATCTGGCAGGAGAGCTGCTTAGAAATTCTAGATAGGCAAAATGGTTACATACATACCGTGGTACAACGGCAAAGGAAATAAAAGCTCAAGAGCGGTAGATAAAAGAGCCTTTGCTCCTGCCGTTATCCAAAGTGACGCCTCATCCTTGATTTTCTAAAGGAGTGTTGCATTTGCCGATTCTCTTTGTTCAAATATTCTTGCATTTCTCTCTCTCCGTATCTCCCAGCAAGTTAAGATGACAAGGGTGCGCAGGCCTTTTCTTGTGGCGCTTGGTGTAGCGCACAATTGTGTCCACCATTGCAACACCGAGTCGATAGGTGCCCAATTACCTGGCCATAAGAAAATTTTACCGAGCCACTCTGCTACCCCTTCCCATGTACGTTTGGTGAACCTGCAATCTTTCAAGAGATGGAAGCCCCTTTCCTGCATTCTCCGGTATAATGCACAATGTCCATTGTTCTCCCATCCGCGGGCTTCGAGCCTATCAGAGGTCCATATTCTATTCTGCTAAATAACTTGCACTTTGGCGGCGCCACGTGCTAAATCTATGTGCAAGATGTGTTTGAATATTCATCTACAAATCCAATACTGCACCCTGAAGGGAATATTTGTTAGCTACAGCTGCTCACATCAGATACCTTCTGCATAATCTGCTGATCATTCCGATAACGTATTCCAACGTGTCCCAAGGATCGAGTATCAAAAAAAAAAAACATGTCCCAAGGATCAGCATATGTAGCTGTTCAAACATGTTCCGTAGGACCAAGTTGATATATCAATTACTCAGCACTCAAATTTCCTGAAAAAAAAAGATTGCAGAATACACTGAAAATCGGAGACGGATGAATACAAACCACAAGTTCGTCAGCAGAATTCTTAGTTCCACTCAGAGACACTTCTTTTCCACATGGAAATTGCTGTGCTTACTTGTCAAAGAATTTGTTTCTTCTAAGGCAGAGCCACCTGATTCCGGTGACTTTCTTCTAGCCAGAGATAAACAAAATAAATTGTATCCAGAGAAGAAAGAAATCTAGTAGTAGAAAAGAAATAACGGGCAGGACCATTTAATATGCAACGAATATATCATCACGGGTGCAAACAATTTCATCCAACCAAACACCATCATACACCTTCAGATCCAATCCTCAGATCACATTGCACTAAAAGTTGCAAACCGTTGCAAAAAACACCATGAACTAACTGATGTGCGCTTCTTCCCTTGCAATTCCTCCTTTCTCTCATCCACACGAGAGACAAGATTACAGAATCGGAGGTGAACTACACATTATGCAAACTTTACAGTACCCAAGAAACCTAAAAGCTATTTGCACGACACCGGTAGCACCAGGGTTCGGAATCCTTTAGGCTCTGATACAACACTGGAAATAGCTGAGGAATTTCTTTCTTCCCTGCATCAATAGCAACAGCTTTGAGTAATTGGCTAATCTTTGCTAGCATGGGTCAATTACATGCAATGGAATCCAGCACAAAAAAATTGTTTGAAAAGTCAGTAAAGCTAGTCAATCATATGCAGCGGAATGCATGATGGCAACCAGAGGAAAAGTTTGCTCAGAAGAAGACTTTGAAATTGTCATACTGAAAGTCTAGAAAATGCGGTCCTGATGGGCATGTGGGGAATATGTCCAACTATGAGTCACCAAAATAACTGTATAAGACATTCGCACAAACTTTATGGGTAGTTAATTGCGGCTACAGTTCTTCATCAGGTAGCACATCAACAAACCAACAATACAAGATGTCACCACCTGAAAGTGACAAGCCACACTTCTTTTCTTGAAGGAAGATGACTGTTAGATAATCAAGGCCAACTAAACCACGTCTAGTTTCTTCTGTTAAAAAAGGGCCTCTTTAACTACCCGCACTAAGCACACCCTTTCGCAAATCGATCTCTAGAAAGCTGCCCATAACCTTATTAACTTACATCATTTTATTACGTCATATCATCATATGTAATGGTAAGATTAGCTCAAGTTTCATAGATTGAGTACCATACCTATTGAGTTTGAGTAGACCACCCTCCTAATGCAACAAGACTAGCAGTATGTAAACCCACACATCAATACCTCTTACAAATTTCAGTGAACAAGGTAAAAGTCATTCATAGTTATACACATGTGAGTGCTCCATTACCTCCTACTCCCCACTTAAGCAGTGTAGTCATGCAATTGGCAATCGCATCAATATCATCCTGCAGCTACTCAAATCTGCTAGTGATGGACAACAGTACAATCATAAATACAATTTATTTTCCCCAGATAACCTTCTCCCCACTCCAAATGGACAGTGACGCAGCCCATAGATCAGTACAGCTAACAATTTAGACAGATGCAGATTTGGAGGCTATGAAGAAATTTATGGGCCTGTCCCTTTCATCCAAGTTGGGACAAGAACCACTACTGCTACTAGTGTCCACTGCATGCGCATAATTGGATGCATTAGCCTGTGCTATCTGGAATGGCCGCCGTGCGTCACTCCTAAATTGCTGATGTATTGCATAACAAATTCTGCCGATGTGATGGTACTCGATTGCCCCCCCCCCCCCCCCACCCCCCCTCTCTCTGCACTACCAAATAATTTTTTTCTCAAATAAAATTTATCTGAACATTAGTAATGCAAGCCCAACCAGGTTGTGATATTTTTAGAGCTGCACTGTTCTAGAAGAATCAAAACTAGGCGCGCTTCTGTCCTCAAACAATTTGTGTCACAGGCTACTCAAACTGATATTTCTACTGTGTGATAGTACATGGACTGCCCTTTTCAATAATGCCTCTGACATGATTTCCCAATGTTCATCAAGAAAAGGACAGAGTAATCCTATTTCCCCTGTGCTAAAATCCTGTCCTGAATATATATTGTTTGCTTTAATTTAACGCGCTGCAATGAATTCTGACCAAATTCGGGTGAGGTGACTGGGCGCCCCAAATCAACGGCGCTAACCCAAGCAAAGTCATGTGTGACAGTAACTTAACAGACTGCTACTTAGGGATAGTGCTAAACTTTAGCAGTGTCACATCGGATGTTCGGATGCCAATTAGGAGGACTAAACATGAGCTAATTATAAAATTAATTGCAGAACCCTGTGCTAATACGCGAGACGAATCTATTAAGCCTAATTAATCCATCATTAGCAAATAGTTACTGTAGCACCACATTATCAAATCATGGACTAATTAGACTTAATAGATTCGTCTCGTGAATTAGACTCCATCTGTGCAATTAGTTTTGTAATTAGTCTATGTTTAATACTCCTAATTAGCATCAAAACATCCAATGTGACTTGTGCTAAACTTTAGCAACCCCTTTAGTAGTATGCGCGAAGTTAATCCTGATTTCCAGAGGAACTAGTCGTTACCGTGGGTGAGCCGTCGTGCAGCGGCCGGCGGTGGTGGTCGTCTGCCGCGACGGCGGCGGAGGACTTGTCGGGCTGCGCCGCCGCCTGCGGCTTGCCCTGCTGCGCCTGGAGGAGGTCCTCGTCGCCGCCGAGGCTGGCCCTGGAGAGCTCCCGCTTGTTCTGCTTGCGCATCTCGCGGATCTTGGAGAAGTCCATGGAGTAGTCCGGCACGGCGCCGTTCTTGACGTCCCACTCCCCGAAGGCCGGCACCGTCATCCAGCCCACAGCTGCGCCCTGCTGCTCCTGCACGGAACCATTTAACCAGCGGCCGATTCAGCTTGAATCCCAGCGAAATTCGGAGCGGGAAGGATGAGAATCCGGCCACAATCGAGCCGCGCGGGCGGAATTTCCCCCAAGAAACGAAGAAAAACAACGAACTTTCCCCAGGAACAGTGCCATGGAAGAAGACTGGGAGGTAGAAAGCAAGGCCATACCTCCTTGCGGTTCTCCATGGACGCTGAGCTCCTCCCGAATCTCGATGACGTGTCCAACTTGCCCTCTTGTGCGGCTGTGACTCCCTGTGCCGGCCGGCGCTGGAGGGAGGAGATCAATCGGGAGCGGTGTGTGTCAGCAGCGGCGGCTTCCCGCAGGGCGCTGCTTATAAAGCGGAGGGAGAAGGAAGAAAAGAGGGGAAGCGTTACTGGCTGCGACAGAGCAAGCAAAGCACGCACGAGAGCTGCCAAAAATAATTGCCGCCGCTGCTGCTAATCTAATCGCGTCTATGGCTCGTGATGGAGGGGGCCGCGGGGTGGGCCCCACCCGAGCCGACGACGGGCGCATCGGGCGCATGACCCACCCGCGCGCGCGCGCTTGGGAAACGGGAATCGCTTGCGGGCCGAGCCGAAAGCGGTGGGCAGTGTGGGCCTGTGGGGAAATGGTCGGCGAGAAGCGGCCAGGAATGCTTGTGGGCCCGCCCCTCGGCCCCACCACGGTAACATCCGTCAACGGTCAGATGCGACCGGTGCGGTCTAGTCTACCGGCATCTTTCGCCGTGGAACCTCTCGGTCTCGGTACGCGTGGCTTTTGATAGTGCTGCTAAACCCTCCTCTCGAGTAGGAATGTCCCGTTTACTTGGTCCACTCTCGCGTCCCAAATTTATGGTATGATTTCTCCTTTCCTTTGAACATAGTAAAAGGGCAGTATCAGCTCAAAAAGGGAAGGCTACTTAAAATAATTAGCTTATTTCTCTTTTACTATGTTCAAAGAAAAGGAGAAATCGTAGCCCTTTTTCATTGAACATAGTAAGCTTATTTCTCTTTTTCTTTGAACATATACGCTCGCGTTGCAGATTATGGCTCAACTGTTTTTGACGTATACTTTTAAGCCTTTTGTGTTATGTTACACACGTCAAAGATTTGAAGGACGATGTTTCTCCCTATATTCGTAAGTCGGCAAATACTTTACAACAGATTTGTTTTTAAAAAAATCTTTTTCCGCACATTGCATTCTGCCGGCACTCACGTGTCATGCACTTGGTCCTAAAGCGCACCACAAGGTGTGAGGATCGGATCGTCTCGATTCCCTTGGGTCAAAAGCTAGCTACTAGCTCACCACTCAGATGAAGCAATGCGAAAGGAAATTGCCAAAGGAGTATAGGGCCTCTTTGCATATATAAGTTTTGGAGAAGTTGAGTGGCGACAACACGTAGTCTACTTATCTTCTTCCTCCAACTAAACTGTGTATTCTTTCTCGTCTTTTCCACCCAAGCGCAACACTGGCGCCGCCATTTCTGCAGAAACTTTGGAATCACATGCTTTGTAACGACCCCAGAGTGATGCGCGTGCATGCCGGCGAGACGTGCCCGGTGACCATCCGTACATGTGCCGATGAGCACCAGCCACAGAGAAGATAGAGGCGTTTTCCGTTCCATTTCAGTGTCGCCTAGCTGTCCCCTGAGTAATCAACTCGTGATGTTGAGCCCAATTAAGTGTCCGCTGTCGACTTCCCTGCCGTCAACCAATCAAACGTTTACTAACACTGGTATTAGTGGTAATCTTGAGGCCACCGTAGCAATGATTGGAACAAGCTTTTAGCACCAGAGATCTTCCATCCAGCGTTTTAATCCTAGTCATCTTTGGATTTGGAACTAAAGGGCCTTTAGTCCCAGATCAAACGGCCACCGATGATAGGAACTATAGGAGCTTTAGTCCCGGTTGGTAATATCAACTGGGATTAAAGGGACCCTTTAGTCCCGGATGTAACGGCCAGTGGGATGAGGGAATCTGGTGAGACGTTTAGTCCCGGTTGAAAACATCAATCGGGACTAAAGCACCTCCCCTCCCAGTTCCGGTTGGTAATTCCAACCGGGAACCGGACTAAAGTGGGGCCTTTAGTCCCGTTTGGTATTTTCAACCGGGATTAAACGCCTCGCCTCACCAACCGGGGCCTTTAGTCCCCACTCTCTCTCTCTCCACCTTATCTTCTCTCCTCTTCCCTCCTTTATCTCAAGCATGCAGTCTTTCTCTTCTTCCTTATCGTCTCTCCTCCTCCTCTCCCTTTCTTCCAGGCGGAGGGCACGAGCGGCGCGGGCTGCCCTTCAGCGGGCTCCCAGCGGGCGACGCGGGCGGCGTGGGTGAGCGGGGGTGGCCCATTTTTTTATTTTTTTGGAACCTTTTTACCAACCGAGACTAAAGGAGGTTTTTAGTCCCAGGTGAAATACTCGGGACTAAAGAGAGGGGCTTTTAGTCTCGACAGATTAGTCTCGGTTGGATTTTCGAGATCTATGTATCTCTCCAATCGGGACTAGTGCTCACTTTTTCACCAGTGTAGGCGCTGCCCACTCTAGATCATTTTTAGCAGGTAGCCGCTTGTCGTCAGCTAGAGCGGCTAGCTGCTGCGGCCACGGAGAACATTTACTATAAGAAATGTGTTGATATATGATGAAAATTTTATGACACATTTGTTCTCATCATATATCTATGATGTTTCTGGCTGAAAATTCATAAAGTTTCACATCCGAGCAAATTTAGTAAAAAGAACGTCATAAAAGTTGCCACTATAGGAAAAAAAAGAAAGCGTCACTCACTGTTACATGCTGGTTTTGTGATGGCATAAGCTCCGCGAAAACATCATAAACCAACGAGGGTCCCACATGTAAGTTTAAGCTGATAAATAGGGCGGTAAAATAAAATGGAAAACGTGCTCCTCCCGTGGGTCGAACCTATTACTGATCGAATGAGAATTTATTACCGCAACCGGATCCCACATGTAAGTTTCAGGTGAGTTGGTGGCAGAAGTTTTGGTAAGTTATGTTAGTTTGAGATTAAAAAAAGGGAAGGGAAATAAAAAGGTAAGACTGTGCATAGCAAGGATTGAACCTGCGACCTCTTGATTGTGCTGAGAAAGCACTACCACTGAGACATGAACTATGTATGTTTTTTGGATAGGATAAATTCTATATATCTTGCTCCTACTAAGTGTGGTCCACATGCTAGTTGCAGGCCCAAACATCGGCTAGATATTTCTCATTTCTCAACACGGCATGCACTACTGCAAGAGACTCGCTGTTGGCTGTGGCAAAGACTAGAGTTAGCGTCGGTGCGCAGATTTGCAATGGTCCGTGGTGGGAATGGCGCATCCTAGCGGTGATGGGAGGAGGAGGAGCTACGCTTAGGTCAGTCCCCTATTTTGTGCCGCTACTTTCCCCTATCATCTTAGGGAAGGGGATTTGAGGATTTGGGGATCTGGGTTGAAGATACTAGATTCCGATCTCATCATACCATTAGATTTGCATTCCGATTGGTGTTAGAAATTGATAGACTATAGTTTATGAAGTGCAAAACTAAACAATGATTTCAAGTTACAATGACTTTGGTGATGCAGGTGCCTCCGGCCAATGGCTCTACGCTATATCCAAACGTGGAGGATTATGAAGGACCAATAGGGTTGTCACCAACTACGGCCTACCTCTGCGGCCCGTGGGATATAAGGCAAATGAAGGATAACCCCTAGCCTAGACACCATGTCTATGCTACTGATTACTACTGCAGTCTAACTATGGCTGACGTCCCATAGTAAACGTACAACACTCTATATAAATACGGAACAACGAACCCACGAGTAAGAGAACTGATCTCACTCAACTATAAGAACTATATAAGAAAAGAACCACAAATGAGAACTTACTTCATACCAAAAGAAGCCAGCATCTGTAGAGGTACAAGCTTGGAGAAGAATGCTGGCATACCCGGCGCTTCCCCGAACTACCCCTCACTCTCTCCCTACTCTAAGCACAAGCTAGGCAGCACCTTGTCTTTGTAGTGAAGCTCTAAACTCTTCTTGAGAGGTGTTGGTGGTGTTCACCCAGGGTGGTGAAGTGTCCGCAAATAAGACCCCTCCCCTCATATTTATAGGCACTTGGGGGTCGGTTCCCGAGAGGAATATTTGGGGAATCTTCCTTAACTGCCATTGCAAAGTTGGTAACTGGCGACACGTGGCGGCTGGAGGCAAAGTGAAGCCAACAGTGGTTTGGCCAAACCATGGGTTCGGTCGACCCCTGGTAACCGCCTTAGCCAACTGCCTTTGGCTGAGTGTCTACCAGGTGGGTCCTCACTTGGGTACAGGGTGCTTTGCGGTGAATCTTATCATTTTACTCCTGTTTGTGGGCCCTTCAATCCGTGTGCTTGCTCCTGATTGGTTGAGAGTGTGTTTCCTTACTCTTGAGGTGTGTTTTCTCCATTAATGGACCTGCATACAAATATTCACCAACACTTGTGCAATTTGTTAGTAATAACTCCTACCACTACTATTGATGCTCAAATTTTTATGTGTTTATGCAGGAGTTGATGGCCTAAATTTGGTACTATTGATGGCGCAGATCTGCAACAGCCCATGGCGGGAATGGCGCATGAGCGTAGCGATAATGGGAGGAGGACGTTCGGTCAGGTCAGTCCACTGGTTTGTGCCACTACTTTCCCCTATCGTCCTAGGAAAGGGGATTTATTGATCTAGAGATCTGGGTTGAACATACTAGATGCAGTTAGTTTTTAATTTGGATCATTTTATGAATTGATAGGTTCTTATATTTTACTAGCTTCTAGAGGTTCTTGGAGTCATTGGTAGCGAAAGATTGGGTCTCCTAACCATGATGTTGTCGTTGTGGATCTTGAAAATAAGTGCGAGCATAGGTATGCTCTCCATGTGAGGTATGATTGGACATTTAACAACCCTGGTCGCTGGTATGCATCCTGGTGCAAGGTAAACGATAGCTTGTTTCAATTCTAATAAACCTTGCTTGTACTCTTGATGTTAGTGTTGTAAATGGCAAATTTTATGAACGTAATGCAGATCGCAAGATCATTGTTGATGCCTACCATATTTCTTAGTCCCTACTGGTAGAGCCAGTATTGCGACTCTTCATCATGCCCATCAGTTCCTAGGAAGTAAATGTGATTTCCTTTCAGGTTAGGTAAGCCACAAATGGCATGCTCTTGTACAACAATGCACTTGTCAGGTCCAAATAGGATGATCTTAGTCTAGAACTCTTGAGCTGTCTCCCAGTGAATAGGCTGCCAAATGTCACTGACGAATGAATGCAAAGTAAATTTCACCACCTCAAGGTCTCTCTCATTGATATCCCAGCTCTAGGAGCTATGCATCCTCTTCTCTCGAACAACAGAGAACAATCGGTCTTGACCTTGGAGGAGAGAAGAGTTTCTCATGCCAAAAACCCATGATAACCGAAGTCCAACAGCTTAAGGAGGTGCTGGAAGATGAAGCCCCAAGTAGATCCGCATGTGTTCAGGAGAACTGCGCCATAAATCTTTCGAGGGAATGGTAGTCTAGTTGGATTGGCTTCCCAAATACCAGATGCATAGGGGCAATGACCCTAGCGCTGGAATCGATTTCAGGGGCCACAAATTGGTTAACACAAGAAATGACTCTGCGCTAGTAGGTATTTCTAAGCCCAAGATACAAGCATCGAGAGAACCCATACGGCACCATGCTGGAAGTCGAGGAAGGATAATGTGCTCCCGATGAGACAAAGGATTCAACAGGAACACAATGCTCTCATCTCTATCATCTATGACAACAAGGCGTCCAGATCCACCGCAACCAATCAGCCTATGCCTTTTCCCAGCTAATGCTGGAAATGAGACCTCAAAAAGCTAGTAATCCACGACGGATGCGAATGTCACTGCTCCAGATTCACCGATATGTTCAGATTTCTGAATCCAAGGGTGAAACGGGCGTGCCTCGCCTGAACGAGCGTAGTTCCAACTCTTACAGACTGCTTTGAACCTGATAAAATCTCTTGCATCACTGATCTTATTGGCGATACTCACAACAAGATCTGGCATAAGATTTGCCTAGGAAGGACCCATGTTGTAGGAGAGATTGACTAGACAGTCAAAGAAGAAGGTAGGGGGAGAACAATGGAGGACTCATAGTAGATAGAGAAGGGGAAAGTTATGGATGAGGCAGAGATTGCAGTTCCAAGACAGAGTAATGATGAGGGAGTGAAACCGGTTGGCGAATTTTTGGTGTATTGATGTTTCGTAGAAAGGACCTTCTTGTGTATGAATACTAACAACTGCATCGGTGTGTTCGTGTTCACCGAATCATCTTGTATAACTATTGTTTACCAGACCGGACCTTCCGGTATTTGTATCGCTTGTTTAAGTGCTATGGCTTGTATGTATTTGAAATGATATTATGTATTTCTATCACTAATGAACCCACACCTCTAAAGAAACTGTGATATGATGAGGGAAGTATTAGAAATACCATGATGATGTGGCACTCATGGAGAGATTGGAAGACCGCTTTATGATTTTACATTACTTTGCGGGGGCCAGTTGTCAATAAGGGCAGTGTTAGATTATATTATTATCCTGTTCTCTTTCCTTGTCGAGTAAGCTTCTTCTTCATTCTTGCAACCACCACAAAACCCCTAGTCTGGTAGTGCGCCTCTTCCTCTCCTCATGGTGCCATCATCTCCTAGAGTGACGACGTATGTCACATCCTCTGATGAAGAGGAAAAATCTCCAGGGCTGACGGATTCGAAGACGAGCGATTCATTGTCTCCTCAAGCGATAGTGGACACATCCTCTAATGATTGTGAGTTGGTGGAACAAATCGAAATCGTCGATCAGGTGCCTCTCCAACATCTCACCATCCTCAAGTCAACTAGAGGTGGCCGTGGTCAGGGGCGCGGAAGCACCACCACTCGCCGGGGCACCACCGTCCTCATGCGCAGAGCCTAAGGAGGATGGAAGGGACAGCCACCATCTTCGTCGATCGGCTGCAGTCAATCTCTACCATCCTCATCGAGCAGAAGTCAAGGACCTCTGTCATGGTCCTCGACCAGTGGCCATGGAGCGGCGCCATCATCCATGGGTGGCGGCCAAGGAGGTCCATGATCTTCCACGGGCGATGGCAATGGAGGGACGGCCTCGTCGTCGGGCAGCTGCATCAAGGCCCCGGACACACCATCGACCAAGAAGAGGCGCCTCGATTAGTGGTACTAGTAGAAGAAGTAGTAGTAGTAGCATTGGTAGTAGTAGTAGAAGAAGAAGAATCAGTGGTGGATGAAGAAGAAGAATTAGTGGTAGAAGAATAAGAAGAATTAGTAGTAGTAGAAGAAGAAGAATTAGTGGTAGTAGTCATAGTGGTAACAATTTGTTGTCATCTTGGATCTAGATCCCTTTGCGATGCGGTTTTCTTTTGCTAGTAAGATGGGTTTAATTAAGTAGCATTATATTGGTAACAATGTCATCTGGTCTGTTCAAAAACTAAATAATAGACTTTTCCCTTTGTCAAACCTAGCAGAACTGTTTTGAGACCAAGAAGGCCTATTTCTTGCACTTTCATCCGGTCAGCTCAAAAACAGAGCAACGGACTTTCCCCCTTCCTCACAAAAGTTTTTTCCCTTGTGGATGCTTTACACAACTATTGTGAGACCAAGAAGACCTATTGCTTGCGCTATCATCTGATCTGTTAACAATTAGGGCAACAAACTTTCCCCCTTCCTCACTAAAGATTTCCAACTTGTTAGAAGAAGATATATTGGGCCATGTCAATGTACCATTCACAAATAATTTGTGTTAGAACATAGATAAACATGACCATTCTTATTACCAGCACCACATTCATAGGCCATAGCATACATAGGCATAGATCCACTATTGGTACAAGTTCAACGACACACTCTAACAAAGGAATCCAGCATACATAGGCATACATCCACTATAGGTACAATGACACACTCTAACGAATGAAGCACGACAACACATAGGCATAGAAGTGGTGCACCGACATACTACTACCAGCATAGGCTCATGGAAACCACGCGGTAGCACGAAATTCAGCAAAACGGCCATCTTGGTGCAGATACTCTTCTAAAGCATGATGACTTGCCCTAGTATCCCATAGTCACGCAGGTGAAATGCCAATGGTATGTGCATGGAACAAGAGGTCACGAATGGTCCACTGCCTGTGACCCATGTGGCAAAAAGGGCAGACCCACATACCATGGAGACGAACACGGTTGAGCCTGGACTGCTGAAGAAAACCCAACATAGACCATTTCAGCTCATGCGATTCATCTGGTTCGGTGAGGACTGGCCGAGGAGGTGGCATTTCAACGGGCAGTAGCAAAGGTGGTGGCCGGGCTGCAGGTGAAAAGGTGGTGCCATGAGGTTCAGCTGATCCTGAGGTGCCGTTGTCAGTGGCTGAGTCGGAGGTGTCATGCGGACAAGGTGCTGCTGAGGTGCCGTTGCCAGCTATAGAAGTGGAGGTGCCATCAGAGCCAGCTGCTGCTGAGGTGCCATGGGGGCAGGCTGCTCCTAGTTCTCTGACTCCTCCAAGTTCCATGCTCCATCTCTTCTAGGTCAGGCCATTCTCCACTACATACACAAACGAAGAACAAAGGCACCATAGGCTTACAATACTGAACATATCAATACCATGCATATAGTAAATGAGATAGACAAGAAAATGACATCACGTACCTCCAATAGAACAATGCAAGACGATGGACTGATGAGTCAAGGCGTTGCCTTGCAAGAATGCTGTGCACCCGCCTATTTATTGAGCACTACGGCGGGCACGCGAGCTCGGTGTGGCAAGCCAAAGTTGCAATGAAAAACGTGAGATGCTCAGAATATATTCAGGCCTAAAGCGTGCCACGAACGTAGGTTGGAATATTTAGTTTTGCACATCAGTTACATGTGTGCATGACGGGTGTCATGGGATAAGACCGACATGTGCAGGTGTACATTTCGCTGGATTGTCCATTATACAACACAATACATTCATGCGAGATTATGAGTCATAGGTTCCCTTTTGAATGTGAGTGAAATATAAGAAAGATGTTGCCACCGTTCATCTGTAGAAAGAGAATAATTGTTGTCATGTTGCACAAATCGATAAGGTCGGATAGTCCTTACGTCGTCAGATGCCGGTGCAGGATGTCATGACTAGTCCAACTCATCTATGGTGCATGGCTGAAAAGGTCTGCCAAGGGCATGGATTTGCACTAGATGATTCTCACATGCAAGCAGAGCCTGAAAAACATGAACTGGTCGATGCAACTAGGCCTAGGTAGAATATGGCGGACCAAATACCCCCAAAGGGTGGGAATAAAGACTGGTAATGGGCATTCATGACCGCCACTTTAGGGACGTGTTGATTCAAGACTAGTAACAGACGTTCACGAATGGCCGTTTTGGAATGACACACTCCTACCTATTAGAGGCAGTGTATCCACGAGTCGATCACCTGTGACCATGTTCCCTGCATCGCAAGTCAACTTCTCAGTCTCAAGCGCGGAAGCAAAAGTAGAAGGAACTATTGGGCAGTACAAGGAATCCAGTACATTCATGATCGGAGGCCGTCAATGGAGGATACGTTGCTACCCTACGGGTATTCATGATCCGTGGTACCTACCAGCAGGACTAGAAGGAACTTCTTTCATCCTCATTCTAATGAACAGTGCACAAAAGGTAGGTGTCTCATTGCTATGAATACACATGCTCACATATACGCTTGCATGGTCAACCCTATGAATGCTTGCATGTAGGTACAAGTCTTGTTCCGTGCAGTGGCTGGAGACACAACCAATTATGATGATACATTTCGAGTTCAAGATTTAAAAGAACTTGAATTCAGGAATGGGAATCTAGAACATGGCTTTAACTGCCTCGTGGGGCATCATGAGATTGAGCGTGCGTGGGACCATTCCAGTTGCGTAAACATATCCTGCACTGTTATAGTACTAGAGGATGACTGCATTGAAGTTCCACCTCCATCAGTAGGTAGAAGCATATGCACAACAATTGCAGCCCAAGCCCCTGTGGACATCGTCTTCAACATAGGTGGCCAGGTGATTCGAGCAAGACGGGCCGATGTGGTGGCACTATCTCGTGTGGTGGAGGCATTGCTCTATTGGCACCAGAGTGGAGTCAAAGTTAGAAACTATTTCAATTAAAGACACTAACCCTGCTGGCTTCTCGCTGCTGATCAAATACACCTGCAAAGGATCACTCCCAGAGGAGGCTGATTTATGGGACACCCCCTATCAACGCCTGGCCCGTGTTACTCTCACTCGCCAACATGTACTGCATTGAATGGTTGAAGCTGCACTGTGCGTCAAAGATGTGGGACATGGCGTGTGAGAAAACTATGACCACATTTCTACAATGGGAATTTGAGACTAACTGCACCCAATTACAGGAGAAGTGCATGTCTCTCATAGCGCTAATCTCGCCGGATAAAATTCTCACAGAGGATTTTCTGTTCATGTGTTACCACCATCCCGAAGTTATCAAGAGGATCCGCGTGCTTGCTTTAAAGAACATCGAGTAGAGATTAGGAGGCCGCCGCTAGGGTCCACTATAGTTTTATTGTCTTATTTAAGTGTATTTTATCATGTAAACAGTCAAAATGGTACATTAATTTGTTGCACTGAAGCACATTTGTAATGCAATAGTCGGATCATCCTGCATACATGAATCTATAAAGGAGGATACTCCGTGGAGTGCTCATCAATGACATGATGCCGCGGACTGTCCCAGAGTCCCTTCTAGAATCGCTCATCTACGTAAGGTCACTGACGCTTGGGTCTGAGTCCCAAGCGGTCCAACGTGCCAGTGACCCAGGTCTCATGGCAGTTTCCAAAGAGTTTCATCTCCCGCTACCGAGCACAAAGGCGGGATCTGAAATTTTGAATTCCCCGCTCCTCCTCGGGGTCCTCCCCCATTATATATAAATAAAAGAGGGGAGCCAAGCCTCCCACATCCCACCTGGTAATTCCAAAATAAGTCCCCTCCCCTCTTCCCGTTGAATAGCCCTAGTAGATTTGCGGCGGCGGCGGCAAGCGCAACCTCGGCAGCACCGTCAAGCTGGACTGGCTATGGGCTACCTTGGCTACGAGCAGCGGGCTTCCTCGGTGATGGGCTTGAAGCTACGAGATGATTCAAGGCCATCACTCCATCGGCTTCCCCGAGGCTACCATCGGCGGTGCCATGCTCGAGTACATGCGAAGAAGACCGAGGAAGCGGCACATGCCCGGGCTGCTCCATCGTGGCGGCATTCGGCATCTCCTTTTCTTTATGTTCGTCAGGTCAGTTGTCTCCTCTTCGTATTGCTAAATTCAATTATTAGATTGCTTCCCCATGCTCTTTGGCTTTTAATATTGTAGTTGCATGCTTTGGTGAATGTGGATCTGTTGTACCCTATTGTGAAAGTTGGTAAAAAATTACTGCTCACCAAATCCCCTTTATCTTTCATCTTTTCCAATAGTTATTTTTGTTTTAAGTCAACTTATTTATGTGGTTCGTAGAACTTAATAGATGAAATTATTAGATTGCTTCCCCATGGTCTTTGGCGTTCACTATTATAGTTAGATTGGGGAATGTTGATCTATTGTACCCTATTAGTAGATTTGATGAAAAATTACTGCTCTAGCAGATCCCCTTTATCTTTCACCTTTTCCAATAATGATTTTTGTGCCTATACATAAACAAATGCATCAATTGAAGTTTGACTGTATCCCGTTTCAATCGGCCAGAGAGTCAACATCTGTAGTCACTCCTTTTCAGTCCAGCTCCAGGGTAACAAACTAAACACATGATGATTATTGACATTCCTTGTTTCCTTAGTTTAAATCAATTACAAGATCACAATCTGACTTTGGATCCACTGTTGCTAGCTGGAAGTTCTCAAATCAATGGTGCTTCTTGTAAAATAAGAACGTGATCTGGCAGCGGAGTACTCAAGATGCTCTACCAAATCCTTATGCGGCAGTGTTGATCAGGAGCAAGTTGACGCCGATAAACAGGATGGTGTACAACTTCGACAACAGTTTGTTGCTCACTAGCAAGAGTTAGCTACCTTGAAGAAGGCAGAAGAATCAGAATCAACTTTCAAATTGCAGTCAGCCGAGATTGAGAAATTGAAGAACACAAGATAGTGAAGCACTCCTTCGTCAACTACTAACCTATACAAGAGGTTAAGATCAATGATCTACTTTGTCTCTTGAGATTATGACCTGAATGCAACTTTGTTAACCTCTATTGTTTGTGAGACAGTTATCTTGTAATAGTTTGTGATATGTGATGAACAATATGGTAGTGGTTGTCTTGATGGGGAACAATACTTTTTTTTCTTGTATACATAAATATGTGTTCTGTTTATTGTTAGCAAACCGGATCGGAATTGAAATGAAATCAATTATTTGTTAGGCCCGATTGGTTAAATTTATGTTTGCCTTAAGTGGGCTTAGCTCACATATAATTTGGCTAAAAGTCAATTTCATTCATAAATTGGGACTAAAAGGGCCGCAAACCATTTGCACAACTTTTATGCTTGACCCAACAACAAATAGGTCTACTGGAATCAATTTTGGGCTATTTGAACAACATTGGTATGTTGGAACAATTTTGGGCTCGACCCAACAACAAATGGGCCAAATTCATTTTACGATGAAACAATTTGTCACAATTGTCATGCCACATCGGATGCCACATCAGATTCTGTCCATCGTGGCAAAATAGTAGGATGCAATTTATGACATTTCTGTTTAACGATTCATATGCGTAATAATCTTAGTGACACAATGAAATAAGGAATATCACTAGTCGCGGTTTATGACGCTCGACTAATGACGAAGGGTTTTCGTCACTCTCGCGTCATAAATCTAGTTTATGATGCAAAAAATGTGTTTTTTGACACTTTTTAGATCATCATAGGTAGCAAGATTTCTTGTAGTGATTTGCGAGCTTTGTTTTAATTATTAAGAACTTTGTTACAATGCTTTTAAACTAACAGTGGTACTTGCAGGTACTTTCCTTCCTTATCCTCCTAACAAAAAAGAATTAAATAGATTTAGACATAATAAAAACAGTATCATAGTAATTTCTTACTATTTTTATATTGGTACTTTTCTTTAGCTACTTTATGGTACCATTCGATTTCACTGATGGACTGTTCTTATTTTTTTTAAACACTCTAAAATTTCTCAATTATTAATCCCTCTGATTTAAAACAATTGACTAAGACGTGCGATCGTTTAGGGTACTCGTATGTGTGTGTTCCCTAACGCTTCTCTCTCTGCCCCTAATCCTGACAGTGTTTGTTCCACGATGTGTAACGTAAATGGATTGCAACGTTAACCTAACATATGTTAGGGTGGCGTTTGGTTTGCCTAATGTATCGTAATCCAATTACACCTGGTAAGCAATAACGTTCCGGCTGTTTGTTTCTAACAACCCGTAAACAGTTAACAGCGTAATCAAATCCCAGCCTATACAAATCTCATACCGCTATGCTACTCCGTAATCAGAAAAGGGATGCGGTGCCGCTCAGCTCAAGATGAAACGAGCTGAAACAAGATGCTAGGCCGTGCACGTCGCCGCCGCCTGAGGCACTGACCACGTTGCTCTGACCTCTTCGAGTCACCTCCGCCACCGTCGGCAGTGGCCGGTGACGCGGCAACGAGGACGCTGGCCGCTGCCTCCTCCACCTCATCCTTCTCTGCTTTCTTCTCGATGCGTCACCACCGATGACCATGCTGCTCTGGCTCAACGACCTCTTTGTGTCGTCTCCGCCGGCGGCGACGGCTGCCGGCGATGCGACGACGACGATGTCGGCCACTGCTTCCTCTGCCTCATTCCCATCTGCTTTCTTTTTGATGCACCGCTGCTGATGACGCTAGCTGCAACAGCTTCTGGTCGAGGTTGACCTCCTCCTCGAAGCTCCATTTCCTTGTGGCTGCAGCATCCTGGAAGGCTAGGCTATCAATCTGTGAGCATCCTAGAAGCTCCGTTTCCTCAGTGAGCAACAAGCGCACGACAGAGATAGAGAACAGCAGGCCTGACCAGCAAGATGCAAGGAGAGAAACGGGGAAACGAGATGACGATGGCAGGTGGGTGGTTAGAGATGCAGGTTTACATTCCCTTCACAGCGTGCGAACCAAACAAAGTGAGACATCTGTTTCATTGTTAACATTACCGCTGGTTTCTGATTACATTTGCGTTTGCGTTACATTTTTTTGAAACAAATAGCACCTAACAGTTATCCATAGGAAATGAAGGCATTCTTCCCTTCCCACAGTTACATCTGCGCATGAGTGGCCGGTAGCCAGTCTTGGTGTCGGCTAAGCCTAAGCTGTCTGCTGGTGCCGAGTCCCCCAACCTGTGGTGTTGTCAAAGTTGAGATGGACGCGTTGATGATTGCGTCCAGTGTCGCCTTACCAACCTGCAAAGCTGTGATCAATCATCCACTCCGCTTTAGGGCTTTGCAAAGCTAGGAAAAATTTAGTACAACGATGGAACAAGAAGATGAGTGCTTTGCGATGACATCTTCACGGATGGGCTTCTCATACAAATGGAATTTATAAACAACAGAAATCAGACCACAATATACTATCAATAAACTAGACATTGCTACGGAAACTCGTACTTTGATAGAATTAGAACACGATCAACTCCTTCAGGCTCGAGAAGATTTGACTAAACTTCTTCGATAGGAGGAAATCAAATATTATCAGCATGCGAAAGCAACAGACATTCTGCTTGGGGATAACAATACTAGATACTTCCAAATGGTTGCCTATGGCAAACATAGGGGAAAAAATTCTTTTTTTTTCCCTAGATCATGAGAATGGGAAAATTGGGGGCCAAGCCAATTTGAAAAACTACATTACTCGGTTCTACAAAGACCTCAAAGACCTCTTTGGTGCACCTGAGGAAAATTCCTTCACTTTGGATGAGTCGAGGAAAGATGACATATCTCAGGTCACTCAGGAAGAAAATAACTTCCTCACTTCGCCCTTCACGGAGAAAGAGGTACGGAATGCGGTTTTTGACATGGAACGCAATAAAACACCGGGTCAAGATGGTTTCCCAGCAAAGTTTTATCAAAAATTTTGGGACGTCATCATGGAGGACTTATTGCAAATGCTCCATGAACTTCATGCTGGAACCTTACCACTATTTAGCCTCAATTTTGGAGTCATAACACTGATACCTAAAGTTCAAGAAGCAAATTGAATACAACAGTACAGGCCGATCTGTTTGCTAAATGTGAGCTTTAAGATTTTTACGAAAGTGGCCGCTATAAGAGTTAATTCAATTGCGGATCACATAGTCAGCCCGACTCAAACGGCTTTCATGCAAGGACGTAACATCCTTGAGGGTGTAGTCATCTTACATGAAACCATACACAAGTTACATAGGAAAAAACAAAGTGGGGTTATTTTTAAAATTGACTTCGAGAAAGCATATGACAAAGTGCGATGGCCATTCCTAATGCAAACCCTAAGAATGAAAGGCTTCTCGCCCAAGTGGATCTCCTAGGTAGAATCTTTCATTTCTTGGGTAGTGTAGCAATCAATCTTAATGAGGATGTGGGGTCATATTTCCAGACTAGGAAAGGCCTTTGATAGGGGGACCCTCTATCACCCTTACTTTTTAATATTGTGGCCGACATGCTAACAATCCTAAATAGAGCCAAAGTAGATGGTCAAATTAGTGGATTGGTTCCTCATCTAGTTGATGAGGGACTATCTATCTTGCAATATGCTGATGATACAATTCTCCTTATGGAACATGACTTGGAGAAAGCACGTAACATGAAGCTATTTCTTTGTGCTTTCGAGCAACTATCATGACTTCAAATCAATTTCCATAAAGTGAAATATTCTGCTTTGGTGAAGCACAAGAATCAATTGATCAGTACACTGAATTATTTGGCTGTAACCCAAGATATTTTCCATTGAAGTATTTGGGTATTCCGATACACTATAGGAAGCTGTCAAATGCGGATTGGAAAAGGGTAGAGGAACGCTTCGAGAAAAGACTCAGTAGATGGAAAGGTAAGCATCTTTCCACAGGGGTGCGACTAACACTGATAAATTAAGTTCTTAGTAGTTTACCCATGTATATGATGTCTTTCTTCGCGATCCTCGGAGGAGTACTTAAAAAACCGGACTACATTTTTTTAGCAAAGTGATGACCAGAAACGAAAGTACCTCCTGGCCAAATGGAGCATTATGTGCCAACCCAAGGATCAAGGGGGCCTGGGAATACATGATTTAGATATAAAAAACACAACCTTGCTCAGTAAATGGCTTTAAAAGCTTGTCACTATAGATGGGACTTGGCAACAATTACTGCGTAACAAATATCTTCACTCTAAGCCACTTTCACAGGTCCAATGGAAAAATGGGGACTCACATTTTTGGGCTAGTTTGATGAAGGTGAAAAGGGAGTTCCAATGTTTTGGTACGTTTATAATCAAAGATGGAACACAAGTTAGGTTTTGGAAAGACAAATGGTGGGAAACTCAGCCCTGCGAGAACAATATCCATGCTTGTACAACATAGTCCGCCACAAACAGGATACTGTCACAAAAGTCTTCAGTGCCTCACCACCGAACATAACATGGAGGAGGGATCTCATTAGCCACAAGTTAACAACCTAAAACAATTCAGTTTCACGTATTGCTAACATTGTGCTAAACCAAGAACCAGATGAGTTTCAATGGAATTTACATCCAAGCGGTCAGTCTCGATGAAATCACACTATTTAGCAATGATCCATAGTGATGTCCCAAACTTCAATAAGGACCTGTGGAAATTAAAAGCCCCTTTAAAAATTAAGATCTTTATGTGGTATTTGCGAAGAGGAGTAGTGTTAACAAAAGATAACTTAGCAAAGATCAATTGATATGGAAGCAAAAATTGTTGCTTTTGTCACAAGGACGAAATGATTAAACATATTTTCTTTGAATGTCATTTCGCTCGTGCTGTGTGGTCTGTTATATATGTGGTGTCAGGTTTATCTCAGCCTCGTAGTGTTTCTAACATGTTTGGAAGTTGACTATGGGGTATTGGAAAAGATCTAAAGCTGCTAGTTCTGCTAGGAGCGGCTGCTACATGTTAGTCGCTATGGCTATGCAGAAATGATATAATCTTTGGGAAAAAAATATAACTCTTCTCCCTTGCATGTTATTTTCTTGATTATACACTGGCTCCGCACGTGGGTTATATTGCAGAAGCTGGCTTCACAGGACTTGGTTGTTGCGGCATCACTACGATTGGCGCATGTTGACGCTCGTTATTGACACACTTTTAGTGCTATTTAACTTGTGTTTTCATTCTTAATCTTATACTAACCCACCACTTGGCACCTGAAATAACTCCATTATTACACATGTGTTGTATTTTGGAGTATATTGCATTATGACAAGAAATACGACATAATCAAGAGGGTTTGCATAAAGAGCTTAATGGATATTTGGACATGGATTGTCGAGGGAAGCCAACACGAGGAAGGAGAGGACCAGAAGGGCCAGGAATGGCCCAAACCGATCACCTTGGGACCCTCTGGGGTCGATCGGCCTGGCCCATTCCAGGGTCCGGTCGACCTCCTGTTTCTTCAGCGTGAAGTTTACAATGATGTCTAGGGTTTTTTCACCGACATTAACCTAGAGCCGCCGCCTATGGGAGACTATAAATACCCCCTCATGAACTTCAAGGAAGAAGGAGCTGGAGAGAGAGAAGAAAACACAACGTAAACACCATGCACCGCTGCAACAAGTAGGAAAAACGGAGTGAAGATTGGATCTACGAGAACCCACGCGAAGCGGAGCACCAGAGGAGGAAGGAACCTCCCAAGCCAATTGGCTTGGAGGTGCCCAGGCTGATCGGCCTGGGGATTTTCTACCCCTGTTCATCATCATCTTTGGTCCAGTTGACCTATAGGATGAACTTTACCCAGAATTTTGTCAACATGTGTAAGATCATGGGGTAAAGTCTCTGTTTGTCCTCGGGGTTGTATGGAGATCTTGATTTGTAATCGTTGAACCTCTTGTTTAAGATCTATTTGTTATTTATCATATCTTGATGATGCTCTTTTATATAATGGCTGGCCAACGCTACTTTGGGTTGCTTATTTGCTTACCTAGAATGATCATCAAGCCGTGTTCTTATCGTTCAATATTTGAGTACCCTCGTGTAGTGACAACGTGCAAGAGGGAAAGTGTTGGGCATGGTTCACATCCACTCACAATAACACTTAGATCCAGTTCTTTCATGCATGGTGATTACATCTACAAGTGATCCTAGATCCCTAGGACAAGCGTTTTATCTATCTTGTTTACATACTCTCTATCTCCTTTAATCGAAGTCACTAGTTCTTTTGTTAGATCAATCTTATCATATTCAAAGAACCTTTGGTTACATAGATTAGTGCTTAGTTAAGCATGCAAATCCACTTATTCCATTGATTGATAAACCTTGGGGGATTACTCTAAGGGAAGAGGTACAACTGATCCATATGCTTGCAGTTCATAAATTGACGTGCTAACTGCCGTCAATAGTGCAGGTGGCCAAGGAGTTTTTTCACCCAGGCACATGGTTTGCGGTCTAGTTTGAGGATTGACTGTCAATAGAGTGTTTGGGTTATGTCCTGTATTTTCTTTTTTAGGCTGTGTGCATCCCGCTATGTAGAGGTTGTGAGTGTTTTAAGGAATTGTATCCACTCGATGTAATGTTCTTGAAATTAATAAAACTTCCATTATAAAAAAACTCCGCTTTAGGGCAAGGGCAATGGTAAAGGTTGAAATGAGCAATAAGGTAGGGGCCCACATAAAGGTGACCTTTGTTACCGCTTAGCTCACAATGGTTGAGGTGAAAAAGGTAACATTTAGGTGGGGCCTGTTTATTTGCTGTGGGAAGGTGTGAGAGGGAGAGGAGATTGGTGGGAAGAGAGAAATATTTTTTTAATCCTTTAGGGTGCACCTTAAGCTTATGACTGGCTTTAGTTGTTTCTTTTTTAAGGTGTATGTGCACAATGGCTATTGCTCAAGCATTAAATACTTAAGGTCACTTTTTTGCAACATTGTGGCTGCTCTTACTCACACTGGTATCAGTAGTCACCGCTGCAGCCAATCTGCGCATGTGTTGTCTTGTGTTCCTTATGTAGCAGAAGAAGCATTCTCTCATCATGCGAGGCAGTGGCGAAGCTAGAGCAATTTGGAGGGGGATGCGCTTGCCTTGTGGGTGCATAGAGTTGATTCATGGGTGCAAATATGGTAAAAATTTGGAAAAAAATCACTATTTTTTCATTTTTAGGGGGTGCATTAGCACCCCCTAATCACTATATAGCTTTGCCCCTGATGCGAGGTCATTCTGTTTGCACGCGTCATCGGCTAGGGCTGCTGCATGCTGCCACTTACGGATGGATATGGATGTCGGAAAATCGGAATTATCTGCATTTTTGTATCTGCTAAAACATCAAGATGGATATCCATATTCTTATCAATTTTAATATGGATTCTAATTGGATGTAATCCGATTTCCATATTCGCATTCGATAAAATATGAAATATCTGAGATTATCCGTATATTTAAAGAATAGTACTCGGTGAAACTATCTAAAACTTATCTATATGACAAATTACTAATGATAAATATTACTCAGTGAAATTATTGTATGTGTGTTTATTCACCTATTTTCTTATTGAATACTTTATATGCTTATTGAAATATTTATGTTTATTTTGATATTTTTAATTATTGAAATATTTATCTACACATATGTTTATTTCAATGAGCTATCTTTGTATATATGTGCTATATAGATATATAGTCACTTTACTCTACACTTGTATGTTGATTTTGATCTACTATAAACCCAACCATAAAGAAAATTGATACTTGTTATCACAATATTTTCTAAATCGAGTATGTATCCAAATTCCATGGAGTTACAAGGTAGAGGACGAGAGCCCCACCTCCCACCCCCTGCCACCGCACGCCCCCATGCTGGATGTGCCTCTGTCTAGCTTAGTGTTGTTTGAATCCTTATTCTCTTCATTTTCCTCCTCATCTTCTTGATGTAGCCAAACTACCTCAGGGCTTGATGTTGAATGTATGAGCCTACATAGGCTACGAGAAGAGGCATCATGTGGAAAGCTTGGTACATGAAGAAGTTGGCCATCGTTGATGGAGCCGACGGGCGGGGCAGGTGCTACAGAGTGGGAGTTAAGATTGTTTTTAGCATCGTCATCAGCGGTGTGGTTTAGGTAGCAACCCCTGCTTGGTTCCTCCTCGGCATGGGGGGTGGCATCATCATCACGCTGGTTCTTCTGGTCCTCCTTCAGGTACTCGTTGTAGCAAAACCACAAGGAAATGGTATTGCGATCAAGACTAGTATTAATATCAGAGTTGTCATCGAAATGAGGAGTGGACGCTCTAAATCATCCTTTCTCCTTGTATAGAGCCTCTTGTGAAACTGCACTAGCACCAAGGGCAGATGCGGGATGGAAGGCTGGGGGGGGGCTCAAGCCCCCGTACTTCTTCCTCTCCCGCCTCTCTTTCCTCTTCTTCTCCCTCCTCCTACCCTCTTTTTTCTATGGGCTTCCTCTTCTTCTACCTCATCCTACCCTCTTTTTTCCATGAGCTTGAGCCCCCCAGCCCCGTGTTGGATCCATACTAGACTAGCACGGTATTGTTTGAACTGTTTGTAGTTGTAGGTTGGTGGTGGACAGAGGGAACGGGAGGATGGCACATTGTTGTAGCTTGGGCCATGGGCTTACAGACCTTGTACTAGCGAAGCTCTATTGGAACCGGCCGAGGCTAAAGTAGAGGGTTTCGGGTGCGGATTACGTCATCAAATGTATGCAAGAGTATTACGTTTGCATATGGAGGAGTGCTAGAGAGCTAGCTATGGCGTTAAGAGATCATAAAACGGGTGAGGTAGAATGATAATAACAATCATCATTGTAGCAGAAGAGTCATAATATGCAATTGAGGGGAGATGGAATGCTCGTCGTGACAACCGGATGTATCTCATATCTCAAGACTCACCAATGGCTTCGGTTAGCTTGGCTACATAATTCTTGGTCGTAGCATGTGCCGCATATCTTAGTTTTGCTATGTCATTGTTAGAATTGACGTGCTCATCAACGAGTTTAATCATGATACTTGTTATCAGCTATCTTCTAAACCAAGTGGGTATCCAATTTCCATGGAGCTCAAGGGGTAGGGGCGTGCGCCCCCCGCTAACATTCTGGATCCACCCCTAACTAGCACGGTGTTGTTTGAATCCTTGTTCTCCTCATGTTTCTCCTCATCTTCTTGATGTAGCCATCGATGCTGTTGTTGATGAAACCACCTCAGGGCTTGATGTTGAATGCATGAGCCTACATAGGCTACGAGTAGAGGTATCGGTGCAGGAGCCAAGTTTACATGAAGTTTTCCATTGGCGGTGGAGCCGACGGGACGGGTAGGTGCTTTGGAGTGGGAATTAAGATTGTTGTTAGTGTCATTGGCAGTAGTGTGGTTGAGGCAGCAACCTCCACTTGGTTCCTCCTCGGCATGGGGGGCCTGATGACCGCTCGGGGTCATCATCGTCGCTGCGCTGGTTCCTATGTGCTTCTTCAAGTACCCATTGTAGCAAAATTATGAGGAAAATGCTATTGCGGTCCCAGCTAGTATTGAAATTAGAGAGTCATGCTTTAAAACATCCCTTCTCCTCGGAGTTGGAGGGAGTTAGAGGATAAGAAAGAGGAGCTGAGGAGCCAAGCCTCCTTTGAAACTGCACTAGAACTAAGGACGGATGCAGGATGGAAGGCTTAGGGGAAGGCTCAAGCTCCACCCCTGCTACTTCTTCCTCTCTCCCTTCTTTCCTCTTCTTCTCCCTCATCCTACCCTCTTCTTTCCATGGAGTTCAATGGGGTAGAGGGCTTGAGCCCTCCTCGTATCCCATGCTAGATCCACCCCTGACTAGCATGGTGTTGTTTGAACTGTATGGTACTACACTACTTTTGAGACAAAGAAACAAAAGTACGCATGTTAATTTGATTTGAGAAACAACATGATTTTAAGCACTGGTATTGGTAATGAAAGATGTACAGTGTCACTTTAAGGCCTTGTTTGGTTCCTTTAGTCCATGGACTAAAGTTTAATCTGACCTCTGTTTGGTTCCTTAGACTAAAGTCCATAAATGCTATCGAACAAAGATCATTTTACCCTTCTTTCTACCCCCTGGTACCCCTGCGCTCCTTCCCTCCCCTCCACCCATCATCTTCCTTCTTCCTGGGTGCAGCTCCTGCAAAGCTCTGCCTGGGCGTAGCTCCTGCACAGCTTCGCCGCGCCGTGCCTTCCTACCACCGGGGATGCCTTCCTCCATGCCTACGCTGCTGTCGGGAGGGAGGGCATCGTCGGCGGGAGGGACGGCGGCAGGCGGCGACGGCGACGGGAAGGAGGGCGGTGGGCAGCGACGGTCGGGAGGGAGGCCGCGGGCGGGAGGGACAGCAGCGGGCGGTGACGGCGGCGGGAGGGAGGCGGCGGGCAGCGACGGCGGCAGGGGCCGGGAGGGAGGCGGCAGGAGGGAGCCGGGTGGGAGGGAGAGCAATAAATGAGGGGCAGGGGTGTCTCCAAACACTTTAGTCCAGTTTTGTGGATTAAAGGACTAAAGACTTGTCCTACTTTTAGTCTAAGTGTTTGGGTGTTTAGTCCAACTAAAGTGCACATTTTAGTCCAAATTTTAGTCCATGGTGGGAACCAAACACCCCCTAAATTTTTTTTCCTTGTATAACTTGAATAGGCTGCTTAACTTTAAGCACCAGGAAGTAACATTTTGTCTATGAAAGCGTAACTTTTAGCACCTAATTGATTTCGGACAAATGCTAAGATGACTAACTGGAATTAATATAACTACAACCGTTTCTTCTGTCATTGCAGGTGGGATCCACTGTGACCGGTTCCCGCGCCCTGTGTCGCTGCCCGACTCCGCACGTCGAGCGTGCTCTGGAGTCTGGACCGACCCAGTTGGGCTGGCAACCGCGGCCGTGCTGGGTCTGCTGTGCGCCCTTGCCACGACGTGCTGCTGTGCTCGGCCCGCGCGCGTGCCACGACAGGGCGGGGCCGGGGCGGGATGAAAAGCAATGCTAAGCACATGTGCGTGCAATGAAACAGTGACCATGACATCAGCATGAGGCCAATGCACAAGAAATCTTCCTGGCTTCGTAATTTGTTTGTCCAAAAATCAAAGCTGACATTCATTCTGAATTTTTTATCGTTTTGGCAGCACTGGGGGTGGTCCTCTAGATGTTTGCATGCCTTTTTCTTGTTTATTTATTTTACTATTTATACCGTTGAAAATTCTAGCTATTGGAGCCCATCCCTCAAGTCCCCTAGAGGTACAATGCTTAAGTGTTTCAAGTTCAACAAAGGAATGGCAGGCGACACCGTGAGATGAACACCACCTTCACTCAAAACTGAGAATCCATTGGCTCAGAAACATCAATCGATCACAGAACGGCGATGTCTCACGATTCAGCATCTCACACAACCAGCTGGTTCCACGACACATCACCCTCGCAAACAAAAAACTACGCTCATCGGGACCAACAACACAGCAAAGTATACACCTACAGCGAACCAACAACTACAACCACACAGACTCTGCACTTCATACTTCAGTCGCTCACCTAGTGCACCTGTGCGGTCCTACACGCCGACAGCGGGGAGCCTGCCGCTACTGGCAACGGGGAAGCCGAACCCGACAGGCGTCGTGGCGAGGGCTGCGCCTTCATGGGTGACCTGGGGACGGAACCTGATGACAACGTCCGCTGTGTGTCCACCTGCGGTGCTGTGACGTTGTACTTGGGGTCCTGCAGCTGCTCCAGTTTCTCCAGGACCTCAGACATCGCTGGCCGCGCCTTAGCATCGCTGCCGATGCACTGCAGGGCGATGCTTGCGACTGCGTGTGCACCTTTCTTCGGGTACTGTCCGCCCAGCTTCGAGTCCATGATGCGGTACAGACGGCGCTTGTCACGCAGGTAGGGTTTTGCCCAGTCGACAAGGTTCTGCTCAGATACCGGTTTCGATTTGTCTAGCGCTCGACGTCCTGTCAGCAACTCCAGCAGCACCACGCCGTAGCTGTAGACATCTGCCTTTACTGAGAGGCGACCTGTACATTGAGAGAAAGATTGTATCAAAATATACTCAGCAGTTCGCGTCGTTGGATTTGATACTTTTATCCATTCACTGGTTTTGTGCCCACTGCTCGAGAATGGATCCTGTACATATATGGATACATCTCCATTAAATATGTAACTAGACATAGCACAACGTCAGATCTCTCCACCACCCCCCCCCCCCCCCTCCCCCTTTTCTCTGTTCCTTCAAAAGAAAGAAGAACCTCTGAACTCCCTTCAAAGGCTAGATTGAAATGAATAGACCATCTGTTGTCTAATGACATTTTTTAAGACATTATAATATCTTTTTTCAACAAGAGAAGCTATGTTACCATAAAGAGAATATATTTTATCCACATGGGTCAAATGACTGGTCATGAAAATTCTGCACTTAGTTGGCGCCTCTTAATATTAGTTTGTTCTAATTATACACTTCTACACTTAAAACACTAATGATATGGTACAAATTTACACATACCAAGAATCACATTTGGAAAGAATGTTTTTTGGTTTGCAGAGCTTGTTTCCATAATGACAGTTACTTTATTCTAATAAGTTTGCACTAAGGCACTAATCTAAATCCTAGAAGTACCTCTTCCATGTACCAATGGCAACAGGTTACAATATTAAGGTTTAGCCACTAGATTGAGGCGTATGGACAATCCATGCATAAGCTGATGCACTGTAAAAACAAATAAACAATCCTATAAGAGCATATTTTATACATTCAAGAACAGATCTTGTACATATAGCTTCATCTATAGATATGCAACTGTATGCAGTAGACAATGCAGATACTGTAAAACTTGTGGTAAAGATCATGAACACACGTATGACCTCTTCTCACAGTTTTCTATGAAATGGAATTGACCACCTTTTTTCTGTGAGATGAACTTTTTCTTATGAGACTACAACAAGACAATAATACAGAAAACAAGGCACCTTTTAGCAAGTCAAACATCTTCTTGGTCGAAAACCAGAAGCAATGTTCTACAAAGTACACACCACGATGACAAAAAATAGAAATACATTGGGTTGGAGTGGTATGTTTGCAAACTAGTTCAGAAGTAGTAATATTACACCAATTTTGCCAATTCTGTGACCAGAAAGCAAAATTAAAAGGTAATGCTAAAATATTTGGATTTTATTATAAGGTTCGATACAAACTAAGAGATCATAGTGAGCATGTAATCCTGGGCCTAGTATACATAGTAGGCAAAATATGATATGCTAACTCAAAGTAAATACCACCATCGCTAATACAAATTAGGAGCTTATATTGAACTTGAGGTGATATTAAGGAACTCTAACTCGAGTTCAGGTATATAATGTTGAACAAATGGCAAATATCAAGGGAGTAAATACACATGTTGTATGGTATGGTTTCATCAATTCAGAATCACAAATTGCATACATTCAAAATTGAGATTATTTTCTAACCTGTTGCAACATATTCTGGAGCTGCATAACCTCGTGTGCCCATGACTTGTGTAGAAACATGGGTTCTATCCCCAGTTGGACCTGCTTTTGCCAAGCCAAAGTCTGAAAGCTTGGCATTGAACTCCTGCATCGAGGAGAAAAAAAGTTAGGAAAAGAAAAGAGCGGAGTGGGGGGATTTACAAGTTTGCTCAGAACAAGGGTGAGTAGCCATTTAATGTATACCGAGTCAAGGAGAATGTTTGATGCCTTGAAATCACGATATATGACTTGGTTCTCAGCATCATGCAGAAATGATAAACCCCTAGCAGCCCCAATTGCAACTTTGAGTCTTATTCCCCAGGGTAAAGGATCCGCACCTCCTAAAAGAATGGAAAGTTTCTGTTGGACTTGGGGAAAAGTTTAAGATACTGAAACGATAGGTTTTCAAAAGAAAAGGTTGCATTAGAATAAAAAACATACGTCTGAATAGATGATTTTCCAAACTTCCTTTAGGCATGTACTCATACACCAAAAGTCGGTTGTCACCATCTGAGCAATAACCAATGAGCTTGACAAGATTCTGGTGGTGAAGTTGGCCAAGGTAGTCAACCTCTGTCTGCAGGCGGTCAATCCCAGTCAATACAAATAGTAAGTAACTCTGAGAAACTTTAGAACATGAGCTAAAGCACTGGCGAACATACCAGCCATTCCTTGTGGCCCTGAAAACCTTCTGGTTTTAGCTTCTTGATGGCTACAACCATACCACTTCCCGGCTTTGAAGGGGCAAGAGTTTGCTCATCAATCCAGCCTTTGAACACATAGCCAAATCCTCCTTCCCCAAGAAGACTGTCGGACCGGAAGTTCTTAGACGCAGACTTGAGATCACCAAATGAAAATGCCTTCAAATTTGGTGATGACAAGATTTCCCCTTCTGTCCTAGGAGTAGGAAGCTCTCTACTTTCTTTGTATGAGGGTACAGTCCAAGATGACCGAGTCGAGCCACTTTTGACCGTAGAGGGGTTGGATGATGAACTTGATTTGCTTCCTACTTTTGATTGATCTGACGTGTCATCAATAAACACAAGACATGTGTATGAGCATAATGGGAAAAACATGCATACATTCAGTTGCATATGGATATTCTAATTAATGACTGAGTTCCTTCACTTTGCAGGTAACACAATTGAAGACAAAGTAGTCAATTATGAACTACAGAATCAGCTAAGTTAATGCAAAGTTCTCAGTAACAAGTTTCCATTTCTGTCAGATAATCATGCTAATTCCAACTTCCAAGAAGAAGCAATATGCTGCTCTTTTTAGCTAATCTAGCCAGAAAGTCTGGGCAAGGCCAATCCATGAGTTTGGGCATACAATTTGAAAATCCAACAGCAACTAGCGCGCAGGCATCCTTTCCAAACCAGAATACGGAGAATGATAGTTCCTTCTTCTCCAATCTAGAAAAAGAAAATCCTTATTACCTCTTCCATCAAACAAATGCCTAGCCAGTTACTATGACAATCAATAGCTAACACTCTATAACGAACAAGGAAAAAAAGAAAGCGAGGGCACACAGAGCAGCAAACACAAAAATAGTCAGCAGAGGCTAGCAGCAGAGGCAACCCACACAGCACTCAATCATCGATAAAGGAAAAGGCGCGCATCTGCAAGGAGCTGCCTTCCCAAATCCATCCACCACTCAGAACCCAACGGAACAAGCAAGCCAGGAGCGCCCTGCCCAGCCCCCCCCCCCCAACACCCTCTATTGGGGGGGTAAGCCCCGCAAATGTTTTTTCGTTCGGGGGGGGGCCTGTCTTTTAGACACAAAGCATGGTCCGAAGAAACTTCGCGAATAGCGGGGGGGGCTGAGGAACTTTTTTCGGGAGGGAAAGATAGCCCGCCCGGGCGCCCGAGTGGTGGAGGGAGTGAGAAATATACACTTAGGGGGGTGTGGGGTGCGCCGAGATATCGAAGAAAAAAAACTCGTCATAAAAAAAAAAACCCCTCCCACTTCCACCATCGAGTCAGAGGTCGCAACATACCCCCCCCCTATTAAATAAAAGCTGT
>NC_028458.1:21194991-21224911 GCF_000263155.2 Setaria italica | reverse complement strand
AAAAAAAAAATAGTATCGGTTGTTTCTGCATCCTTACAGTGTCATCATCAACCGCGTGGCTAGCTCTTATTTGCTAATTTATAGCCAACTCATCTAATAGGATAATTGCTGCCATGTAGCAGCTAAGAGCTAACTGACATGCGGCATGCCCTCATCGGAAACTAATAAATTTTCCATTGATCGCTAATTATAAATGTCAGCAAACACATCGCAACTGCCGACACCCGAGTCATAATTTTCATTCAATTCGAAACTGCAGGCACATCGCAATGGAGGGGTGCATGGTTGCGATATGGGAGTCGAAAGCAATGTTACCTTGCATGAATCCTAAAATGAAGTCGCACCCATTCAGGCACGAGCAACCATCCACCCACAACAACCTTCCAAAAAGACAGTGACCAGTAGAGAGCATCAATAACCCATTCAGCTGCATGACCTATCCGACCCCCCCCCCCCCCCCCCCCCAACAGCCCGCCATTACCGCCGGATCGGATCCGCCATAGGGGGCAGACAGCAATCAAGCCAGAAGCGGTTGCCAAAGAAACCGGGCAAAGAAGAAGGTCGTGAAGGCGCACTCACAGGAGGTGTTGTTGTCCACCGGCACCGCTTTGTCCATGCAGTTCCCCATCTCCTCCCAACGCTGCCGCCGGCCAACCTACCGGCGACGCATCGACCGGACCCAGCAGCCGCTCCGACGCCCTCCTGGTGCAGAGCTGCCAAGAACAGCAGCGGGGGTGGAAGTCTCTCCGCACGCGCCTGCGCAGAACTCGGCGGGAGTCAACGCCAGGAACCGCGGCTACCAATTGGGCGCTCCCTCCCTCCGAAACCCAATCTTCCGGAGGATCTGAGCCGAGCCCGACCGCGCGATGCCAACCGCGCCGGCAGAAGCACGCGCAAGAACGCGTCCTGAACCCCCGCCGGAGTCAAGTCAACCCGGCCGGCGGCTGCCGTGCGCGCCCGAGGAGTGGGAGTGCCGTGTGGACGGGGTTCGGGAGGAGGCGCGCGTGCGTGTGTGTGCTGTCGCGCCCGCGGCTCGCCCAAGGCCACCAAGAGGGGTGTGTGTGGAGGCGGAGCGGAAGCGGAAGCGGAAGCGGCAAGGAGGGAGGGAGAGAGGTGGGGGCCTCGTCCGCGAGAGACAGTCAGCTGTCTGGTGGGGCTGCTACTACCGCGGTAGAGTTTGGGAGTAGGCAAAAGGTTTGCGGTTTTGTAATGGCGGGTGTGATTGTGATCTGGTCTTTGGTGAACAAATGATGAGATTATTCTTGTTCCTGCGGCGGTGTCAAGGTGAGGTAATGCATGACGACGGAAATGACGATGTCTTTTTATGTATGTATATGATAGTTGAATTAGCTCTTTTAGACACTAATTTAGTCATAGAAGTCAAGAGATAGCTTAGGTTTTTTATTCCAAATACTATATCTAGGCTTGCCCACATAAACTATGCCCACATAAACTATGAGTGCACATATTTGAACGTGACTATTAGATACTTCCTTGTCTAGATCCATAGATATAATAAGGGAGTGTCTATAGCTCACCCAGGTAAAACGGAGACCCTCCTCACACGAATTTCTGAGCCATTGGATCTAAAATCAGCGGTTCAGATACCTCCTCTCTCTCTTATCTCCCCTCCCACCCTCTTCTTCTTCCTCCCCCCACCCTCTTCTTCTTCCTCCCCCCACCCCTCCGTTGCCCGCCGCCCAGGCCCTCCCCCACCCCTCCGGCGGACCCTAGCTCGCCCACGTCAGCCGCCTCCTGCCCCTCCCACCGCCGCCTCCCACCACCACCATCACCGTCGACGCCCCTGCCCCGGCACCGCCCAACCGCCATCCTCTACCGCCCGGTCGGCGGCGCCCCCGCCGCCACGCCTCGCCACCCCCGCACCCGCCACCTCCACCGGGCTGGCCTGCCGCCGCCGACCCTCCCTCTAAGGTCGGCGGTGAGCAGCCCCACCCCGGCAACCCCTGAACCCCTAACCCTAAACCCTTAACCTCGCCGGAATCTCGCTTGAGTTGGAGAAGAAAGGGGGATGGGGTGAAGAAAAATTTGGGTGAGGAGGGACTCTATTTCACTTGGGTAAGATTTAGCTTTCCCTGCATCTAGACATATACTATATCTATGTGCATAGAAAAAATATGCACCTAGAAAAGGTAAAACGACATACAATTTGGAACGGATGGAGTCGTGAAAGCACTTATATGTGCTTATAGTTATGGTTTGCATTAAAAACAAAGGATGTCAAGACTTCAAAAGTTTAAAAAAATTACCCGATAGATTGGTAGTATAGTAATACTCTCATAAATATAAAAAAACTCGACATGCCCGAAGCCATTGTTATTAAGGTAGAAGACAACCTCGACCACGGATCGAGAAAAATCCTGAACCTCGGGTTATGCTGGTGAGGGATATGTTTTAACTCTATGCCCATAAATTCGCTCCAACGAGAATTCGAACCGAGACCTGCTGGTGCAATTCGAGTGCTCTACCATAAATATCGTGGAACCTAATTGAAATTGGCGTATCATACATCTATATATGCTTCTCTAGCAAATACAATTTATGTTTTAGAGTCAAAACATATATATCTTTTTTAAAAAAATCGGAAAGGACTAGTTCACACTTCAAGGAGAAGAAACGGGTGTGAAGAAGGTTGGCAATGGGACAAGGCAAAGAATTAAGAGGCCTCGAGCCAAATCAAGTTTAGTCGAATTTAGTCTCATGTTCCGTCACATCAAGATTGGTGGAGAGAGATGGCAAATATAGACAGTGCTTTTAAGCACCATCAATATCTCTTGCCAGTCAAATAGGATCTTTGGACTTGGTCAAATTTGGATCTTGTATGTGTATCAAATCTAACCCTGTGGCAATAAGTGTCAATAAGCTATCCTCTGGAATAAGTTTTGAATGCTAAACGAACCGTGAGGGAGTATACAAGAGGGTAGAATCTTTGGAAATATACAATTGATGGTAACTCAAGAATGTAATAGTTCGATGACGTCGATGGTTCTGTAGATTTCTGAAATTAGAAAACTACCAAATAAATTCTTCTGCTAGTTCACACGCGTCCTCCGGGACGGCTACAGAAGCAAGGAAAATTCAGCCCCTTGGGGTCGCATGCAACGTGGTCAGTGTCGCATGCCTAAAGCTTTTTTTTTAATAAACAGGCACGAAACAGTGCCTATTTCATTAATAAAGAAAAGGTGGTACAAAGCAGCTAGTCGGAAAAAAGGAAACTGTACAAACGACTACACACGTGATAGAAGTACAAACGACTACGCACGCGACAGAAGGTTCGCTAAGCTCTTTGCTCCTGCCGTACTCCATGAAGATGCTTCATCCTTGTGCGTGCCACAATGGTTGGCACCGAATCTGGCACCGAAGATTCCTTATGTCTGAAAATTTAGTAATTTCGTTCCTTCCAAACTTCACAGCTGACAAGTAGTATTAAACTGCGTGTGGCCTTGCAAGGGATCTAAGGGCATCCTCGTGAGGTTTGACCACCATTCCAGCGGTGTTGTACTCCCTAGCCATGCCGCTGGGTCAAGCTGACCTAACCACATGGCCACTTGGCTCTAGATGCGTCTCATGTATCAGCAGTCCAGAAGTAGGTGAAGGGCCGTTTCCATTATTCTTCTGCACAGGGGGGCAAGATGGGCTGTGATCCCACCCTCTGCGTGCTAGTCTCTGCGCGCTAGTCTATTGAAGGACCAAACACGGTTCTGAAGGATTAGCCACGTGAAGAACTTGCATTTTGGTGGGGTCCGAGTTTTTCGGATAGTCGCAATCTTCGGCATAGTTGTGCAGCCAAAGAATTGTGCCTTGTAAGCTGAAGCTATTGTGTATTCACCGTGGGGGGTGAGCTTCCAAGTAATGCAATCCTCCCACTGCTGCTGTAGTTTGGTAGCTCTGACTAGATTCCAAAGTGTTACGAATTCCATTAGGTGCGCCGTCATGATACCTACCCGGTGGTTGAGGTCACAAATCCAGTTATTATTGGTAGGGCGTCTGCCACTGTTCGTTTTTTCTTTCTTGTTCTAGCCAAGAGTAAGGGCGCAATATCTTTTGGGCGTCTACCTTGGATCCAGCCAGAAGCCACTTTTATTGCCGTTTCCCATGTTGATGTGCGTGCATGCCGCAAATAACAGATGGTCAGACTTGTCACAGGGTACCTCCGTTCCTACCCATGCTTTTTCTAAGGATGTCCACTCGTGCCAGAGCCATCTAAGGCGCAGGGCTCTCGCTAATCTATCTAAGTTGAGCACACCTAGGCCGCCATGCTCTTTCGGTAGGGTTATTTTGTCCAATTGACTTTTCACTTTCCGCCTGATAGCTCTTTATCTCCAGCCCAAAAGAAGCGTTTGCGAATCTTATCAAGTTCCTTCAGGACCTCCTTTGTCGGCTTTAACGTCGTCAACAGATACACCGGTTGCGAGGATAGCACTGACTTGGTGAGACTAACCCAGCCCGTTTGCATTAGGTTTCTCCCGTTCTAGGTGGAGAGCTTCACTGCTGCCTTGTCAATTAAGGGTTGGAAATCCAGCTTCCGTAGTCACTGGACCGAAAGAGGCAGTCCTAGATACCTCGGAGGGAAGGATAATTGCGTCACAGGCAGGTTCGTGAGTACTGAGTCTAGGTCGATATTACTGGAGCTGATGACCGTTACGCTTGTTTTCTCTAGGTTAGTATGGAGGCCAGTCGTCGATTGGAATCGTAGCAAGATGTCTTTTAGGTTTGTGACGTCCCTAACAGTGGGCTTTATAAAGATCGCAACGTCTTCAGGGTACATGGAGACATCATTGTTTGCTTTAATTTGCTATATACAAAGCCTTGCCAATCTCTCGACGAAATATAAAGCCTTTGTATATAGCAAATTAAAGCAAACAATGATCGGCAAATTCCACTCCCCTTGTTCATGATAACGACGCTCTCCCATGGTGTATTTTGTGATCAACCGAGGACATGTCTAGAAAACATTTCTTTTGTTCTGTTCTTCTCGCTTCTGTTTCCGATGGATCGGAAGAGACGAAGCATACTTCACAAGCAACCAAAAGACCCAAGATTTGAAGTTGGCGAAGTCAGGATCCTTGCCGGCCGGCCTGATTATGTGCGGAAACTACAAACCAAATTACGTACTTGACTGGAGTAGTCTCTCTAGTTTGGTATAGTTAAATCGCTGCTGCTGCCCTTGACCGCCGGCCGATGCGATTAGTTTTCTCGATCTCCCGGCCCTGTCCTCATCATGCCTGGAAAATTTTGTGTCGCATTTATTTGTAAGGTAAGTGAAATAAATTCGCGGCAATGAACAGGGAATTTTTTTTTGTAAGGGTTCTTTTTGTCCAGTCTGTACCGCACTGAATGATCGTACATGTCTGAAACACAATTGTTTGTGTTGGAATTACTAATTAACAAGGGGATGAGCCCCCAGTACAGTTGACTTAAGTTTTATAAAATAAATCAGTTGAGCCTCTGTTTGCTTGAGCTGCAGTTTTTCGATCTTATTCTGAAAAGCCACTGCTAGCTTTGGTTCTGACAAATCAATAATAACTTTTAGAAAATATTTTTAACTTTCTAGACTCAGAAAGATAAAAAAAACTCAGAAAACTTAGATTTTCAGTTTTCCAAATAAACTCAGCTTTCTAGATTTTTGATTTTGCGGAAGCTGCACGAGAAATTCACTAAATGTTTGAGGCTTCTGATTTTTTACGCTGCTCAGAAGCTCAATCAAACAAGCCTAAGAGATAGGGAAGCCTCAAGCCATAATACCTAACCTTGCTGGCGAGTAGTGCTCTTAGAAGACTTTATTATGACTTAAAAAAATGATTAAGTCATACTCCTTGCGTCCACAAATACAATCATTTTACGATATTGGCATGGTCTTTAATATGCTATTTGACCAATAAAATCTAAAAAAGATTATTTTAAATAGAAAGAATTACATATTTGTGATAAATGAATCTAGTAACATCATTTATACATTAGTAATCATTTATTACATATTGTGATAATTTTTTTTGCAATTGACAGTTAAAATTTAAAAAGTTTGATTTTTGAGAAACCAAGAAATGCTTATATTTGTGGATAGAGGGAATATGTTTTACGTTTCGGTGAACTTTTATCTTTGATTTGTTTAAGCTATTACTGAAGTGAAATATATGTCCAATGAAAGGGTCAATCGAATGAATATATGTTTAGGAAACTCGTGCTGTTACTCATCGAGCTGATATATTGCACGGATTGATGCTAGTGCAGTTGCCAACAATTATTAGCAGGTCCTAAATTGGGAACGGAGGCTTCTGCGCGGATCTCAATTTCATTGTCAAGCACAGCAATACAGTGTTTGAGAAATCTTCGTTCCTGACGAAGTCAACGAATGTAATACAACGAAAAAGAACATTCCTCAGCGGAATACATTGACAAAACATTGACCTTGAGATATGTGATGTTGCCGTGCACGACCTCACAATGCAAGTCGAGCTGGACATGCCAACTTCCTGGTGTGTTCTTGGCTTGGCTTGTGTGATCGACTTGATGAGGCCGGAACGACACCGCTCTCATCTTTGTCTTTTGAACTCATCTTTGTTCTTCTAAAATAAGGAATGAATGGAGTTAGGAGAAAGGGTTGAGCTAGAAAGGCGGGAAACTGTTTATGAATATAAGAAGCATCTTCCCAAGTTGCATCCTCTGGTGTTGCATTGGACCATTGAATCAAGACCTGAACTTGAGCATGGTTGCCACATCCTAAGTGAAATAAAACTTCGTAGAGAGAGATCATTTAGATCGTTTAGAATTTGCTTTTCCTTGAGCACCGACCAGAGGGAGAAGAGCGAGTGATCCCTCGATAGGGAGCACGAGCGATGCAACCAACGGGAGGACAAGACAAGCCCTTCCGAAAAGCTAGTTTTCCTTTCATCTGAGCGAAGTGATTCCTCAAGGTCAGGTTAAACAAGTGAATCATCGGTTGCAAGCACGAGAGCAAGCGATCGAAAAGGAGGAGAAAGAAACACGATAACTAGATGTCGAAGCCAGCTTGAGATGAACATTAGGAATGAAAAACAGTGATTCAACGTTATGAGTACCCTCCCTTAATAAATAAATAGAATAGGGGCCAAACAATTTCCTTCAATTTGAGTAGAGTGCGTTGGCTGGAAAGTAGTAAAGTCGAAGTGAACCTCTATTTAGGAGAGATAACCCCGAACTCGAGCTACTTCATTCTCTAATAGGCTTGTTGTACCCGGTCTTGCTATTGACTCCCTAGCTAGCTCAGAAGGAATGCCTAACTCTGTTGGGACAGATTGGACAGTTGGAGCAGCCGATAAACCAGCCACAACAGAAACAGAATGACTAGTTTCAACAAGGCGAGCAGGAGAAGCTACTCTCTTTTTAGTCGCATCCGTGGAAGGAAAGAAGGATCAGATCGTAAGCGAACAGTGGGAAGAGCGTAAGCGAGTTCAGTCAATGCAATGAAGGGTAGGAGAAATCCCGCTCAGGAAGATAGGTTTAGGAAGATGGCACCGGAAGGGAAGATAGTACTCCCCTAATGAACTCTGATTGGCCAGGCAATCGAAACTTCTTCGTCTAGTCTAGATTGGCTGTACGAGACACTGTTCTTCTTTGTTATAGGAGTCGAGGTAGCCACCACCGGCTAAAGAAAATCGTCCTTCATTCGTTTTCTTCCTCGTAGTCGTTTTAGTCCTCGGCTAAGGTATCATCAGATATAGAAGAAGCAGAGACCGGGGGTAATAGCAAAAAAGGAATATAACTCGTCCGAGGAAGTGGGCGCAGGGGGCAGTGGGGTAAGGTAATTGAAGTAACTAGCCAGTATTAAGATTAGGCATAAGCATAATAAACTGATGCATCCGAAGACGGTGAATCTAGAATAGAGGCCGGGTGGGGAAGCAAAAGATGCAAGAGAGCCTTTTTCTGGGATTGGATTTCACTCATTTAGTGCTTGGGATGCGGGCAGGCGTGGAAGATGAACATAAGAGAGCTCCGCCCTTGCCTTGCACCGGTGAACAAAAGAAAGAAAGGAGACAAGGTCAGAACTAAGACGTCAATAGCTTATTTTAAGTGACGTATTCCTGTCGGGAACAGCGAGCAAGGATAAAATGAGAGTATGAGCCCACACCCATATAGAAATCAGTCATATGCCTGATAGTCGTTATCTATTCTTTCTCAATGATAGTATTATTACCCGAAAACGATATGTACAGAGGAAGCTAGTTTGTACTCTAGTTCTGTCCCCAAGGCACGAGTGAAGCCCTTCTCCAGTATGGTAAAGTGAAACCGCTTCGGAGTTTATGGTTCGAAAGAAAGAGAGAGGAAAGCACTTATAAAGCGGTGGGCTCTTCTCTTCTCTTCTCTTCTCTTATAGTAAACAAGAGTTCCGTTAAGCTCTGGGACTCTGGGCAAGATAGCTGTAGTTGTGAAAACGTAAATTGACCGAAGTTTGTCTTGACTTTCCCCTATTCTACGTATACCATCTCCGAGCCTCTCGTTAAATCGAATCAATTGATGAAAGATGCCCGTCCTTGCTAGGCCAGTTAGAAGTTCCTGGGGATGTGATTGACCTAAGAAGCCCGTGTTATCGATAGATGTAAGTTCATAGTTGAAGACAAGGGAGTTTTAGCTTTTTCGTACCTCGCCCCGGTGTCACTGACAGGGGAAGCGCAAGGTTGATTTATCTGTTTTCGACTCATGAAAGTTATCACAGCTAGCCAGCCTACAAGGAAGATTTGTGGGAAGTAAGTTACAAGACTTCTCCCCAAGCTCTATTTCCGGACCTAGTTCAAGGACAGGAGCTGGGGATTTGGCCAAGCCAGTTGTTGAAGTCGAGTATGAGCTTCTATCCAATCGAAAGAAGAAGCAAAGGCTTTTCGGTAAAATATCTATTTTTTAGTGGTCCTTGCATTCACTCCTCCAAGGAGGTGGGAATTCATCCATAGTACGCCTATCTATGGAAAAGTTCTTTTGAAAGATTTCCCCTTCCTTTCTTCTCTACACTTATCCGAATAGGTTGGTGTGCCAGTTTCTTCTCTTCTCCTGCCATCCCGACCTGTTGGCCATACCGTAGTGTGAGCACCATTATTAGAATTGGAGTATCTCTTTCAAGCACGCACATAATGGACAGCGTGGGAATACCTACAATAGGGACAGCCCGTCATAGACCACAGGAATCCATACCCTCGCGGAAAGGAGAGGAAGAAGACTGTCTTCTCGGGGAAGACAGGCTTTCTCGGACTAGAAGAAGAAGAGGAAGAAATCGATACTATGCTAGCTAGTTACAGGGAAGCTGCATCAATGGAAGTTGGATTGCCTAGTTTTGCTTTTGAGTTCGATTTGAACTACTTTTCCAAGGAACCACACTGGGCTAACTTGAATCTGTAATCGATGGTTAAGGCGCGCAGCGGTAAGGTTCCCACCGAATCAAGAATTCGGCAATTGAGGAGCTCGATTAGTCATACTCACCACCACCTGCTCTAGGCCCATTGCCAGATCTCAGAACAAGTCAGCAGGGAGAGGGAGTTTATCTAAGCGAGAATGGGGTCGGGGCTAATGCTTCGTTTTGGCTTGATCTATTTCACAACAAGTGAAGTGGGAGATTGACGGTTGGTTTACAGACTGCAATCAGCTCGGGAAAAAAAGAAAGAAGTATCTAACTAGAGCTCGCTCCTTTAGTATTTAATAGGGAAATTCCTACTGAAAAAGCCATGAAATCACGTTGAAAATAAGGCAAGCAATTAGAGTATTACGTAAGGAAAAATACCTCGCAGAGGGTCTTATGGCCCAACCCTTTCTATTTTGGTTTTTTCCTAATTGCGCACCCCTACCTTTTATTGATAGTTTATGCCGGGTCTTTTCCTTCTGAATAAGATTGTTAGTTTCTGCTAGAGAGGTTGCTCCAAAAATAGTAACCTGCTCCTGGTTCACATGAACAAAGTGTAGCAGAACGGACTTCCATCCTTTTTTGAAGGAAATGCATACATTGGGGAATTCCGGGCTCCGGAGAACCTTCTGGGATGTATGTTTGGAAGCATTCAAAGAAGAAATCCCCATAGTTATCTCGTAATAAGAAGGAGACGGTTGAGTCTCCTTTATCAGGAGGATTTTAACGGGAAAACATGTCTGGATCCGCTTTTGCAATTCTAGCGGACCAACGGCTATGCAGCTCTCAGAAACAAAATGAACAAGAACATACTTTCGAATTGTGGTAGGGGCGAACCCATCCGGGCGGGTGGAAGCCTTGGAATATATTAGTGCAACTACACTCATAGACAATAGAATGCTTAGAAGAAAGCAGATAGATAAGTAAACGAATTCTTTCATTACCAAAGGCTCTCACTTCGTTCTCTCGCTCTCCTCGCGGCGCTCCTTGCTCGCGGAGAGGCATACCGAAAAAAAAGACGCTCAGATGTGGATTCAATCGCGCGGTTTCGTTTTTCTTCTCCACCACACCAAATAGTTGAATAATAAGACACAAACTAGATACGGAATCGCTATGCTAAGTTTCTTTCTATATGGGTAATAAGTGTAGGGATTGACCTCACCGAGTAAAGATAAGAACTCGTACCAGGATTTACCATTGTTGGCTAAAGCATTGTTGGCAAAATCTTACTTACCTAACAGGCGGCGCATTTGCTACTTACCTAACTAACAGAGCAGGCAGGCGCATTTGCCAGAACAGGCGCATTTGCTGGTCCAGTTAATTACGGATTGGATATGACAGTTCATTACTTGAAATTATGGGGAATGCTCATTTCTTTGTTTAGCATTTCTTTCCTGAATCAGAGTTTTGAGTAGCCCGAGTGAGGGACGGACATGAAATTAAGAAAGAGCCCGCACGCAGGCTTCTGATCTAGATGCACTGAAAATGGCTATAAAATATCCAGTTTTAGAAAACAACACTCACTCTCTCTTTACGAGAATTTCAAGTGGGTTGGTTCAATTCCTAGCTTTTTGGATTTGTATTGCCTTACGAACTTGCTAACTAAAAGAAGGTAGGTCCACAAACAAGTCTATATTGGAAGAGATAGAGAGCATTTTTCCCCTTTGTAATTTCACAAAAAGTGGAGAGCCCTAGCATTGAATGAACGTAGTTACTTATCGAATTACTTGAAGTGAAGGAATGCCCAGAATTATTTACTTGTCCGAATAGATTGACTCGGTAGGCCGTAGGAAAAGATAACTCATGCCTACTTTACTTACTTGCCCAAGCCCTACCTACATATTTGACTAGTAGTTCTTTCGGAGAATTACTCTCTACCTACCTATAGTAGATTGAGTCGAGTAGTGATGAACACTTATATATACCAGTCCGAGTATTGAATCGAACTAACTCATACATAGGAATTCCTTTCTGGTTGTCTTGCATTTACTTTTTCTTTGATTTGTCTTGTATTCCCGAAGAGACAGGGAAAGCTTTACCAGTTGTGCGGACGGATTAGCCTTAATTAACTTATTAGTAAGTAAGATCTTGGCTTTGTATTGCCGCTTTTCCTAGATATAGCATAGTAGTGCGTTTGCGATAAGATTGAATTGAAACTCGAAGTGAGAGCATGCATTTCCAGCCATACGGAGAGAATTACCCGCCTACCTGGATGGCCTGCCTAGTAGTTCTTTTGACCTGGATGGTCCGCCTGCCTAGCTGTTAGCTTCAACAGGTTGCTAAGCATTAAACAGTGGAGCTGTATTTGTTTATATTTATTTAATTTGAACCATTGGGAAAAGGGAACTGCTAAATCTGCCTGTGCTCATAGAATTTTTTGATTGTGCTGTCTGTTTATATAGACCTTGTATGTGTTTACTCTTGATTTTGTTTTTTGAAATGTGCACTCAGAGTTCCTATTTTTATTGTTGCGATGTCCTGCAGTGTACCTGATTGTATGTCCAATACCATTGGTCCCAAAGGAAGATCCTAACAGAGACAGAGCTATTTATATAAATTTAGTGAAGTTATCTGCAAGCAGACAATGTCTGCGATCATGTTATGCACTTGCAGTGGGGACCAATCCAGGTTCGAAGATATTCCTCGATCGCCAGAATCTCTTGCGACATGTGATTTCTCAGCAAATGGCTCTTCTTCAAAGATAGCAAGTCGAGAAACAACGCCTGATGATAGCCAAGTAAATGAAGTAGAATCAGACCTCAGAGAAACCCTTTCATTAAATTATGAGGTTTGCTGCACCCCTTCAATCTTCGAGGAAATTTGGCTATCTTGTGTTTCTTATATTTGCTAATTGATAGATTTATTTTTCTGTGTAACAGGAGGCCCGGGCATTGTTAGGTAGACTGGAAACATCAGAGAGGAAATTTTGATGCAGCATTGCTGGTTCTTCAGGGAATTGATATAAGAAGTTTGAGGCCACGAATGACCAGTGCTATTGCTGAAAGTATCAAGTCTAGAGTGCCTCCACGTTCTTCAAGAAGGAAAACCTCACAAGTGAACAGAATGCTAATGCATATGTCAATGCATTCTGTAAGCTTGCTTCTAGAGGCCATATTGCTTAAAGCAAAGTCATTGGAAGGCCTTGGTAGAGTAACAGGTATTAACTAGATTTTTCTTTTCAATGTGCTTTCTTGTATTGTACTTTAGCATTGCCATCTGAAATGGGTATAGTAGTTCCAGAAGCGTTGCAAATCTCCTATTGTCCTATATATGCGGTCCTAGCTATTTTGTTTTAGTGAAAAATATGTTTTTGACAAAACGGAGTAAAAGGCTGTTATGCTTCATATTGATAACTTTTGCATCTGAAAGAGCTTTGTTGCATCCGTCAGAGTTTCACTTCATGCTATCTTGACATGGCTGATGCTGCGGAAGAATGCAAAACCATCATAGACATAGTTGAGTCTGCATGGCCATATGGTGTTCCTGACGGGTAAGCTAATGGACATATTCCATTCAGCTCTAGAATATCTTCCCAAACTGTGGATGAGAAGCTGTTGTTTCGAAGAAGCCATCATTGCATATCGGAGAGCTCTTGCAAAGCCATGGAATTTGGATTCTGAAAGGTCCGCCAACTTACAAAAAGACTTGGCAGTGACTCTGCTGTATTGTGGTGTTGAAGTGAAGTTTCCTGAAGAATTTGGTCAGAAAGGGAACCTGTTAACCCCTGGGAACAACATAGAGGAAGCAATTTTTTTATTACTCGTACTAACAAGAAAGCTATCCCTCCAAGAAATAAAATGGGATCCTGACCTTGTGAACCATTTGATGTATGCACTCTCGTTATCCGGGCATCATGAAGTTTTGGCCAGCCATCTAGAAATGTTGTTGCCAGGAACCTATACCAGATCGGAGAGATGGTCTATCCTTGCACTTTGCAACAGTGCAGCTGGTATGGATGATAGTGCATTAAACATCATAAGGAATGGTTTTTGTGTATTAGAGAGAAAGGGAAAACCTCATATTCCATCTCTTCTTTTAGGAGCAAAACTATGCTGTTAGAATCCAAAGCATGCTTCCGAAGGGATCAAATTTGCAAATAAAGCCATGAAGTCTTTCAGAAGTCACGATATGCATTTCATCAGCATTGTAAACCACTTTCTTGGTGTGTGTTATGGACCTTTTTCTAGGTCGTCCACTTCACACTTGGATAAATCGAGATTACAAGATGATGCACTGAGGCTGCTGCAGGATGCTGCTGCAATGGCAAAGTATAATCCTGAAATAATGTATAGCCTTGCTTGGGAAAATGCGATGCAGCGCAAACTCAATGCAGCTGTTGAAAATGCAACAGAATGTCTTGAAATGGTGATGGGTGGTTCAGTTAGTGCCTGGAAGTTATTAATTCTTGTATTATCTGCACAGCAGAATTTACAAGAAGCCGAAGCAGTAGCGGATATTGCCATAGATGAAGCTGAGAAAGATGATCAGTTGGATATTTTGAGGCTGAAAGCACAAATTCAGGCTTCCCGTGGACAATTCAAGCCTGCAGTGGAATCTTTTCGGGTTTAGCTTTGGTCGCAAGCAAAGAAGGAAGTCTGGAAATCAACCACTTGTAGTGAGGTACAACCCCTTCTCTTCTTTATTAGACTCCCATTAAAATATCATTGTTCTTCTTCGCTCATTATCTACTTGGTCTTGACAGGTTAAATCCCTACAGAAGTTAGAGATGGACACATGGTTAGATTTGGCGTCAATATACACAAAGCTTGAGGCATGGCATGACTCAAACATCTGCCTTGACAAAGCCAGATCCATCGATTTCTTTTATCCCAAGTATTGGCACGTAAGAGGTAAATATTCGCAACTACCTGACCTGATTCTGCTAATATATTCAGTTATGCTTTCTTTTTACCAAACAAATAAGGAACTCAAAATAAATTATTGTAATTTTTTGCCAAGTGTTGTGATTGGCTTTGGCTGCATTTGCTTCAGTTTTCATGTCCTCTGGACATCAAGAAAATGGGGTTGTCCCTGAAACTTAATAATACAGTACTACTATACCGGTGCTTCTGGATTGATATCTAAATGAATATCCAAGAGGTTGCTGCTTCTGTTAGTTTTTTACTATTAAAGTTCGTTCGATGGTTCGATGTTTCAAACTGCTAATGCATTCAGCACCTTTGCGGGTCTTCAGTTGGAGGGTCAATCCTTGCACCAAGAAGCCTTGATGGCGTTTTCATTCGCCCTTTCGATCAATCCAAATTACGTCCCAAGCATGGTTTCTATGGCAGGAATTCTACGAAATCTAGGAGGGAACTTGTTATCAAACTACTGCCTGCGCTAGGGGAAGTGCGAAAGAAAAACCAGTTTCAAGATCTGATACCCTTGAAGGACTCCCAGGAATGAGAGAGCAAGTACAAGGACAATCTGATTTTCTAAGGATAGGCGGTATTCCATAATTAACATAGTTCGGTTAGAGTGGATTTTAAAAGCTACAGCAGATCGATAAGTTGCTAATTTAGCTAAGTAAACTCCACTACGGAATCTAGCTCTCCATACCATAAGAGGGTATTCCCAATGAGACAAGTAGTTTATCGAAGGGACCCTCTGTCTGAAGATTGTAGTCCGGATTTCTCGGAATAGAATAATTGAATGAGCAGGTGCAGATGGTCAATCTCCATCTTGAAGCCGAGTCTCTCTGTCTTCTTATTTTATATAAAGATATAGAGAATAACTCGATCGATCGTAGAATGATTCGTGATCTGATCTTCATTTGGGCGGCTTTCGCTCAATCCGTGGCTGTAGTGATAAGGCAGGGGTACAAAAAGAAGATATAGAATTGTAGCTAACGGGGTTCCCTCGCCCTCGCCTGTCACTATAGCGTGTCAAGTTTCTCTCTTTCCAATCGGGATTTTTTAGGTGTGAAGTGAAGTTCACCAGAAACGCTAGCTATATGCTTAACACAGGGTAGGGGATTCCATTCCACCAAAGACGTAAGGTGAACGAGTTCACCCCGACTCCAGAAAGATAGGTAAAACTGTGGACTGAGGTTCAGTCAGGAATTTGCGTATAGAAAGGAGCAAGAAAACGTATGCGCTTTAGCAACAAAGCGCTCATCCCTTGTTCTTTCGCTTGGAAGCTCAATCCCCTCGCTTCTTCTTTCGCTTCTACGCTCGTGCTTTCAGCAAGTTCGTACCAGTCGTCAGTCAAGGAGGGAGCTCCAACCTCCGCGCCTAGCCGCAACCTAAACGCTGGTTCTATCCCGGCCAAGCAAGCAAGGGGAACCCTGGTGGGAAGAGGGAAAGAAAGATCAGGGGAAGAAGCGGGGTAGAGGAATTGGTCGACTCATCAGGCTCATGACCTGAAGACTGCAGGTTCGAATCCTGTCCCCGCCTAATCACGTCAGATACTTGTACGAGTCCTGATCACCTGGGTCAAAGAATCTATGTTCAAGTCGCCTGCCTAACAAATAGACGACTGCGTACTGTAGTTAGTCTGTTCCGTTGGTCCGATCCTACCATGGAAAGTGTTGCTGTGTCAAATCGAGATTGTGTGGGTGTTTAGTCTACCACTCATGTTCGACGCTATCGAAAATCATGCATTGGATGGATGCCCGAGCATTGAGAAGGAAGGACGCTTTCAGAGGCGAAAGGCCATGGGGAGAGAGAGCGTCTATGATCCATGGATCTCCGATCGGGAAACCGTATCCAAGCTCCGTGGCTAGTCTGCGCTCTTTGGACTTTTCAAACTTAGCGAACTGAAACATCTGAGTAGCTAAAGGAAGGAAAATCAACCGAGACCCCGTTAGTAGCAGCGAGCGAGAGCGGAACAAGGGTTTTCATCAAAAGAAATCCGAAGCGGTTTCATTCAATTTGTTGTGGATTGGATGATGGAAAAACCAGCAAGCAGCAAGCGTAGGCTGTGTTGCCGTAGCGCGCCCTACGGAGTTGTACAAAGTCAGCAACCGTTTTTAATTTTAACAAAAAAGGATATTTTTTTAAAAAATCCTCTCCCCAACTTTATTTGCGCGTCGTGATCCTTTTAGTCGCGCCGTGCCGCGCGCCACTTTGAGCTCGCCGCGAGCGCCCTCGCCCCCCTCCCCGAAATCCCCCCAAAATCCAGTGATTTTTGGTGGGAAAATTGGGGGGAATCGATCCCCATGTCGTTGATAAGGTATTTCCCTACTTTGTTTTCCTTATTTTACCGTATCATTTGCTAGATCGGTGGATGTTAAGGTGACCTAAGTTTTAGGATGTTGTTTCAAATTTTTGATGAAATTTAATGTTGTTACATATTAGTTGATGCTTAGTTCATATGCAGTAGACTCTCTGTCCGCGATTTTGATGTGTAGAACTTGTTGCATGCTTAGATTTATCTAGTTATTGATCCATTTGTGTAGTGTACATGATATTGGTAGGTTTATTTGTGCAATATGTCCAATTGATGCCCAATTAATATGTCCAATATGTTTATTTCGTAATATACTTGCTATAGTTGTATGGTAAAGTATTTGTATTTTGTAGATGGATCGTTTAGTTCATTTTTGATCACTTGTTGTGTAGGTGCGACGACGGCGACCAGGTTGGAATACAAGCGGCGTATGGGGTACATGCATTACTCGGGCGAGTCCGATGTGGATGCTCCCGTACCTCCATCCCTTCCGATACCAGATTGTAGCTATGGCGTGCCGGCCGAGGTGAAACAATCAAGGCATCCAAAGACCGTTGGAAGAGTCTTCTATGTGTGCAAGTGGAAGTTTGATCCTATGCCTACCGCGCCTTGTAATTTCTTTCAGTGGATAGATGGACCCGACAAATATAATCCTAGGATCCACCTATTCCCATACTATAGCACACAGCTTAAACCATACCATCAGTTTAGACGTTGGGTTCCTTCTCCACCAAACCCACATAGAATGACCAAGGAGGAGAAGCAAGAGGCTGTCTGTAGGCGTGTGAGGGATCCTTCCATGTGCAAGTGTGGAGTTGCTGCTAAGCTTATGTGTCCTAACTTAGGGGTTCCACCTAAGTTCACTCCATTTTTTTGATGCTCGCTAACGACCCATGTAAGTTTAGTAGGAAAATATTAGGATCATGTGTAGGAAGCAGTGATAGTTTTCTTTATATGCATCATGTAATCTTGTCATTGTTTTTCAATGAGTATATCGATAGGCCTAAGCCGATTGAGCCAACGGAGGAGCAAGTGCGGGAGTTCCAGACTGGAAAGGCACCATGACCATGTGAGTCCTCTCCTAGTGATAGATGCAAGTGTAGTATATTGGCAACACAAGGTGTGGTGCCTTCTAAGCTTGGATATAGTTCGTTCTGTGACAATGCACATGGCGACTACTGGGTGAGTAACTAGTCATCTTTTTTATTGATCATTTATGCCATTACATGTGAAATATGTATCCATTGTCACAAATTTGTAACAATATGAACATCTTGTTGCAGGAGGGAAGGACATGTAATTGGGAAGACTTTTCTAGTCGTCGTGATTTATTATTAAAGTTGGGTCGTACATCGGAACCATGGAAGTCAAGAGAAACACAAGATCTGAGAGAAAAGATTAGGAACGAGTATGATGTGCCTATACCTGACAGTGACTTGTTATGGAGGAAAATATACCAAGACATGGTTCGGGAGACTGGACTGAAGCCTGAAGGACTTTATGCAAAGGAAACTCTTATTAAGTATTGGAGACTGAACAGAACCAAGTATCCACAACCTCTAACTGAAGCTGAGAGGAGAGAAAAGAGGAGGAAGTTGGACGAGGGGAGGGAGTTGGAGAAACAAAGGTTGAGGGAGGAGAGAGCTCGCATAGGTTTTGTGGTTGATCTAAATAAAAAATACCCTAAGGATTCATGGGAAAAATATTTGTAGTAGGTTAAGGTAAGGAAGAGGATGATTGAAATGGAAGAGTTACAAGAAAGGGTAGAAGAGGCGCAGATGGAGGCGATGAAGGCACTTGTTGCCGATTTACCTATTGACATGGCCTTTGACAAGTGCAAGGATGGAAAAGAAGACATGGCAACGGAGACACAGATGGAGGTGGTCAAGGCACTTGTGACAGAACTACCTCAAGATAAGGTTAATGTGGATAAGAAAGGGAAAGGAGTTGTTATTGTGGGGGATGATGATGATGAGTTACTATATGAAGGTGACTCCGACTAGATGAACGTGTTCATTAAGTTGGTACACGTATTTCTTTAGTTGTGAAAACTATATTCATTTGTGACAGAACTATGTTCATTTGTGACAGAACTATGTTTATTGTCGAGAACTATGTTTATAGTGAAAACTATGTTTATTTGTTGAAAATCATGTATTATGTTATTTGCACTATGTTTGCTATAAGTTGAGATGTAGTGTTTGAAATGATTTGTACGTTATCTATTTCCTTGCACACGCAATTATGTAATTGTAGGGTACTATAGAAAAGTAATTACCGAGGCTACTAAATGGTGATACGGCCCATGGAGAACTGAGTTCGAGTACACCCTAAAGAAAAGTGAAACCGTACACTACTGATGTTACTTGTATTGTCCTATACTATATTGCAGAAGAAGTGAAACGTCTGGTATCATGGTTCGGATGGAGCCATTACCTTTATCTATAAATGAAGACCATCTAAATTCGCTTATTCAATTGAACAGAATGGTAATAACACACGACTTGTAAGTAGTAGGAGAGATGGATGGTATTTGCATAAGAATGGTAAGAACACACCACTTGAGTCCAGCTGGTGGCGAACTGACACGAAAAATGAAAAAAAAGAAATGAAAGTGTATTGAAAAAAATGAAAAAAAAAGAAAAACCCATTCTGCATGGATGGATGAACCACTGCCATGCCAGGAGGCCGTGCCTGGCATAGCACGGCAGTGGTTAGGTGCTGCACCATGGACACCCGAGTCCCACTACAGTTTCACTTTTCTTTAGGGCGTACTCGAACTCAGTTCTCCATGGCGCGGCTGTCGGACCATGGAGAACTGAGTTCCAGTACGCCCCAAAGAAAAGTGAGAGTGCACTGAAACTCGGGTGTCCATGGCGCGGCACCTGGCGCGGCAGTGCTTAGGTGCCCGGACCTGGTGTTACAATATCACTTGTGTTTACCTCCCTTAGTGTTCGATCGTCAAGAATGTTTGTGCCATGTCCTTCACTCCGGTCGAGTATGTACCTACATGCCACTTTATGAGTCATTGTACCTTTGGGAAAGGATTTCCAATCATTGTACTATGTTATCAATGATTGATTACATGAGTTTTATTAAAAAAACGTTGAGCCTCTCGTATTACCGTAGAAGGGTGTCTCAAGCTGTCAGCTAGTACATGCATGGGTGCCACCAATATTAGCAGGAAAATCATTGGGCTCAAGAAAATAAAGATGCAGGTATCGACAAAGCTCAAGAAAACATGAAGTGTCAAGTATTTTGAGATGGTCAAAAGTGTCTAATATATAAGTATTTGAGAAAGGAGGTTAGCACATGAGACATGGACATGGATGGCCAATGCAAGCATGGAACACACACTGGCATTGACAGCGGCTACTGCAGTAGTGGAAATAGTCAGTCTCCACAGCCTCAGCGGTAAGCTAAAAAATCAAATAAAATTACTTACGATCCCCAGCAAAAAGAAAATCTCTAAATTAATCTAATCCTCCAGGAATCCAATTGAGCATAGGGCCAACCATCTCACGGGGCTTTCTCCATCACCACCAGATCAAGGCTTCATCACAAGTCTAAGGATAGAAACATCGCTTTTAATCCATGGGGAAGAAGGGAGAGGACTGAAAAGTCTAAGGACTGAAAAGTAATACAAGCCATCCAACATAGCTTCTTGCAAAGTACATCAAATATAAATAGACAATAAGGAGAGCTATTCGTTCACGTTTCAAGAACAAATGATAAGAGAGCTGTGGACAGTTTGCCACTTGCTAATTTCGTCTACGTGGATGCCGCTAATCCGGAGGGCTGAAAGGATCCCTTTGGTGACGCTCCCTCCGCGGCTGCGTGGGCAACACATTGGCACTTCCAATGTCGGTGTGGTCATAGGAACGACACCGGCAGGGTCTCCGGGCTGGAGCTGGAGGTGCCTACAAAAAATTGAAAGGAAATCATCAAGGTGTATGACTCTTTGGAAATTGAACTTAGCAATTGAGATTACAACTAGGGGAAACTGGTGAAACTACCTGGCTGGACTCTCCCTGCGTCTGAGTGACAGGTGGAGCATCAAACATGTTGGACATCTCAAAATGCTCACCATAAGTAGGGTCATCTTCCTCAGTTTGTTACCATGAGCTCGTCACTTGGCTCAGGGGTCGCGGGTGCCTTGCCTTGTGACCTGCTGCTACGAACTGGAGCAGTAGATGCCGATGCAGTCCTTGAGGTGATCATAGAGGGAGTCTAGATATTCCACCTCTACCATGGTGGATAGGAGTACGGTGTGATCCAAAAGAAGTGCCCTACCCATTGTCGCCGTGGTGCACATCTAGGGCCGACATGCAGTTCATCTTCATGGCCATACGCCTGCAGCTTCTTCGAACCCTCTGCAACATGTAAGCAACATAGAGTCACAATTATTATATTGAGAGGGATACAAAGATAGTACGGGGATCAATGGAAACTTGGTTGTTCTTGTACCTCTGCAAATTGATGAAGGACACCATCATTAGATCCGCTTGCATGTTCCATTGGCAAGCCTTGCAAGCTGCTGCCCTTATATGCATAGTTTTGATTTCATGATTTATCAATGTTATGGTATTGTGATTACATACCTTGACAAGGGAAATAGACAGAATGGAATCTTACCATGTAGTCATGCAGAGGCATGCTCAGGCTATGTTCCTAAGCGTGTCATGGTGTCGTACTCATCAGCTATGTCATCAGAGTCATCAGAAGATGGATTCTCAATAGGGTCAGTCGTCCAAGCTGGCTTGATCCTAGTTCTCATGGCTACATAGTACCATCGAAGGTACTCCTTGTGTGGTCCTGCATGCCAATACGACCCATCCCTGGGATCACATCTTTGCTTGTTATCCCACCGCTATAGATACTCAGCATGTTTCACCCTCCAGTCATTCTCCTTGTACCTTTTCTTCCGGTCGATCCTGCATTACAAATTTCGCAAGTAAACCTAACATGTTTCATAGGTCTCTCGAAAAAGCAAAGTGGAAAATGATTGTTGCATACTTGTGCAATGCCTGTAAAGTGGAGTACTCCATGGGAGGGCACTGTTGTGCCCTACCAAACTGCCACATCACCCTATGCAGCAAGTGCATCTCAACAACGTAGTATAAGATAAGTGGCGTTGTGGACCTCCACAACTCCATGTCTCTGTAGCACATAGGTGAAAATGCAATGTTGCTGAGCTGGTCATGGGTGTACGGTGTCCATTCAACCTTCAAAATTTTGTAAAAACACTAGTTACTTTATAGGTAATTATATGCAATTGAGCTTATAAAGATTATGGTGGTCAAATTCCTAGGTCTGCATGACGCAATCAAGCTCGTTAGTGTAAAACTTGTATCGCCTTGCCAGAGGGCCACGAACAGGCTCCGCATGCTTCCACACATGTGCGAATGTGGGAAACGAATCCTGGTGTGTCCAAGGCTGAAAAATCAAAGGAATCTGATTGTTTGCAAGGTACAAAAGATGTGAGAACAAGAAAGCGGAAAGCGGAAGTTGTCGTAGTTGTGGCAGAACCACCCAAATTAACCTGGCTAAAGTATGCTCAACTTTGCCTCACATGCAAAACGACACTTTAATCAAGTTAACATGGTAGTATGTCGGGTTTCACCCGATAAACCATTTGTCTCGGATCGAAACAAAGCATACTCACATGAAGGCGAGTCCAGAGATTACAACAATCCAAGTAGATTGATAAAGGTCCCAACTTCAATTATTACACCACATGACTTCGAAATTGCATAAAGTAAAGTTTTCAAAGTTTAAGCAGCGGAAATAAAATGATAAACTACGTGTCGATGCAGCGATGCCATGATGAAGCCTGCCATGTCATCAGTTACCACGATTCTCGCCGACCGAGGATGGGTCCCACTCGACCATCCAACTCGGAGGGAGTTGGGTTGGCCAAGTCAAACTGGCGACCAAATCTTCACAATCAACATTACCTAAAAATAAGCCACAAGCAAGGCTGAGTATACTAATACTCAGCAAGACTTACCCATCAGGTGGTAACTACTCCACCGACTTCTAAACATGCAAGGCTTTTTGGCTGAGGGGTTTGTTTTGCCAAAAGCATCTAAGGTGGGTCCTTGCTTTCAAGTTTTAGCATCAGGTTCCAGTTGCTTATCCATTCTAAATGAGCACCTATTCTAAACAAGCATGGTGAACAAGCAATTTAATTCAACCATCAGTATTAATCATCATCCTTTGTTCCAGTTCTAACTTAGTGCAACATAGTGATCAAGTAGTTTCAAATTGTGAGAGGCAGACAATTCGAATTGAGTTTCTTAACCTTGCAAGGTGAACCTAACCTCACGACATATGTGTACCACACCGGGTCCACACATGTCAGTCGTCCCCGTCGATTCCCAAGCACGTGTCAGGGCCACTTCCCTTGGATACAATGCCCCACGGTCCCAAACGACGCCGTACCATGACTGCACTTGTACCCACTTGATGCATCAGGGGAACCAGGTTCTAGAGAGAGTGGGACGGGTTGCTCACGTCCCGGTTCAATCAGGTACTAGGCTTCCCCATCCCATACTAGGTATGAGATTAGTACTTTCAAACACTTGACCACAATCACCGACACGATTCAACCTTAGCACATTTATCGCTAAACAGACAGGGCAATCCACCAATTTCGAACCAATTGCCTGACCCCACCCATCATCCTTATGGTTGCAGCATAAGTAAGCAAGCAACTCCTATAACTCGCGAGTGACAGGAAATCACTCAACTTTTACCGAATCCCTATTTAGCATTGCAGCTACTCGACCTGTCATGCTAGTATTCAAACATAGGTACTTAAGTTCATGCAGCTAGGGTTTCAAGCAACTCCTATGAACTTAAATGCACAAACATAAGTATCATAGATATTTCATAAACTTTAAAAATTAGGGTCATGCTCTGGGGCTTGCCTTCCTCAACTAGGTTAGTAGGAGGATCGTTGGAAGCTTGGTTGGGGTCTTGCTCGACCTCGATCTGGTGCAACTCTACAACAGGTTCCTCCTCGGCTGTCAAAAGCAGCTCGTACGTCCAGTCAGCAAGATTCAGTTCTACATGAGATGCCTATGCAATAATTCAAGATTTCATACTTTCATATGCAGGATGCATTTCATGTATTATTGCAGTTTCAACCACATTCACCTAGACAAGGATTTAAACTTGATTTCTTCGCAAAGTAAAATGGGTTGCGATTTAAAACTCAAGCTCGACTTGATGGTGATTGTGTACACATATAAGAATTTAACATCTTAAACTTCACAAAGAAAGGTGGGGGTCATTTTGGGGTTGCTCAATATTCAATTGGAAAGTTATCCTATTTCTGAATTTTTAAACATTAAAAGAGCTTTTACCCTTTTACCCTTCCTATTAAACATTTGTTATTATTCCATTTAACTAGCTATTAACTTCAATAAATATTTTTGGAAGGACCTGATAACATATGGTTCTGAAATTTTTACAGAAGCTTCATTAACACTAACAGAGGCTACTGTAAATTTTCCAGGATTTATTGAGCGTGAAAACTATTTATCACATAAAAAGTACATTAAACCACATGCATTTATTTAAGCATGGTAAAACAAGCATTCAACAGAAACCAGTATTTTTTCTAGGGAAACAGTCATATCAGGAACTCAACAAAGGTGATATGGCACTTTTCTCTATTTTCTTTCAATTATGGTGTAAAAGACAAGATTAAAGCTAGGATTCAAGCATTTAACCCAAACCAGTATGTTTAAGAACTAAACTAGTGTTGCAAAACTCATATCTAGAACAAGCATGTTACGAGTGGCCTAACAGAGGTGGATTAACATTTTTCTCATTTTGGTATGATTTATGGTGCATTTATTGGCTCAAACAAAAAATAAAACCTAGAGAAAAAACTACAATAGTAACATGTCTACAACTATTTTTCTGTGAAACTACTCTTCACCAAGAGTCTAACAAAGTTGGATTCATATTTTTCGCATTTTTCTACAACCTCCTATGCATTTCCAAGTTTTCAGCCGATTTAAAATGATTAAAACAGAAAAGATTTAACTACGCTTTGCGAGTAGGCCCCTAGAACTTTTGAACTCTCACAACCAGGTCCTGCGCTTTTACGCGAATGATCCTAGAAAGATTTAGGGGCTTTCAAATAGGTCCTTGGACCTCACCGGTGGCTTGCCGGTGAAATTCCGGCGAGCGGTGGCGGCAAAAGGTGGGGGAAATGGCTCGGGCGTGACCATGGGCTCAGCATGAGGGGATGCACCGAAAGGAGCGAGGGCGGAGGAGGCTCGATGGCGGCAGTCCATGGCGAGGGTGAAGCAGCGGCGGAGGCAGTTCTGCTCTGGCGTCGGCGGTGACGGAGAAGGCTCAGTAGCGACTCGGGAAGCTGCACAGGCGTATTGGTGGTCTACCGGAGGGGCTACGAGGCGGCGGCGATGCTTGGGAGGGTGAGCTCGACAGTCGGGTGCGGCGGTGGAGCAAGGCAGTGTTTCCGCGGGGAGACTAGCGGCGATGAAGCGCCGGTGAGGAGCTTTGGCCTCCTTTTATAGGCGCTAGGGGGTGCTGGTGAGACGGTAAGGGCGTCGGGGCACCACGGAGGGTTCAGGGAGGGGACAGGAGCGTGGCAAACTACTGGCGGAGTAGAGCAGTGGCGGTGGCGACTGGCCAGGGCAGGGCTGCGCGCGTGGGCGAGCAGCGGCTATTAGTGGGGGAGGATCATGACGGGATACTGCCCCTTTGCCTCGCGCGCGGAAAGGCTGAGTGAGTTGATGCGTCCACAGCGGTGGTTGGCCGAGCGGCACTAGCCAGTCCGGTGGCGCAACGTGGTGATGAGCTTGCGCAGCGGCGGCAGAGGCGCGCGGAGGACTAGCCGGTGAAGATACTGCTGTGTGCGGGGAAGGATGGCGTCGGTGTGAGATTGGGCAGCGCTGGGGAGCCGTCGTGTCCCATCGGCGGCGAGCATTGGCTGGCGGTGCTGCACCGGTCGAGCTGCACCGCGTGGCGTGGTGCGACGCATCGTGCGCGGTCACTGTGCCGGGGGTACTCGAGTAGCACGCGAAGGCAGCGCCTTTGAGGCGATTTTCTCCAGAGTTTGAATTTGAACTTTGAAAAGTCCAAACACAAAACTTGCTGACAAATCATAGACTATAACTTCTACAAAGGTTCATGGGTCAAAAACTGTCCAGTTTGGAAGATAGAAAGGCTCAAATTTTGGTAGAACGCCGGTTTGAAAAGAGTTTGAATTTTCCCAAAAATTTGCTGAATTTTGAACTTAAATTTGGATGCCTTCCACTCAAAATCAGAATGTGTGCAAATAACAAAAGTTGTTTACCTTCAAAAGTTCTACAACTAATATTGGCCAAAAGTTGAGTTCTTATACGAAATCTGTTTTTGACAACTACCCCCAATTAGAGGTTTTGAGGCCTTTTATGAAAACTTAGTGCATTGAATTGTCCATTCAAATTCGGCATTTGAATTTTTGGCCTTTTCTGACTTAATTTGGCTTGTTTTCATGTTAGATTTCTTGTTTGGCCCTATTTGATTTCAATTTGCCCTTTTTGGTGCTCTTATGAATTTAAAATGCACTTGAATGTTACAATTGGCAAAGTATAGAGTTTAAGTGTGACTTGTACCCTTAATCACTTCAATTAAATTTTGGAAATCTCATGTTACAGTAGTGTTATACCTCCACGCAAAGATGGCAAGGTCAACCCACCGAGATTTGCACCCAAATCCAAATTTGTAGCAGATACGCACACCCTCCAAGATTGGCATCCTTTGCAGTACGTCTGCAAGCGTCACACAACTACCTATACAGCTAGGCGAGCACCGCTGAACCCCAACTGTACCCACAGATGTTATCCTAATTCTGACCCAATATTGGAAGAACCATCCAAGACACGGTGTTCCCAGCTGCATCAGTGAGTAAGAAGCCGCTAACTAAGTGCCACAGCCAAACACGAGCGTGCCTCTCCACAACCTCTTCATCCGCTCCCTATCAGCACACATTGAACTGCTCCCTCAACCATGCCGAGCTCACCCCGGATGTCTTCTTGGAGTTGTCTCCCTCTTTGGGCTCTGGAGGCCTAATCCCAGTGTGCAGCTCTACCATATCACGCCAGTTGTCACTCTGAATGATCCCCATCACTAGAAGCCCCTCCAGTGGAAGACCAAGGATCATCGCCATGTCCAGCATGGTCACAGTCATCTCACCGCACGGAGGTGGAACGTGTGAGTCTTCGGACGCCAACGGTCGACCATGGCGGTCAACAAGGGTCCATCCATCGGAGGAAGGCCCTCAGCAACCACCAGAGCAATGTCTAGAAATCCAGCTCTGTGGAGGTACGGCACGTAGCGCTCATCCCACCTAAGTGGGGAGTGCACTCGTGGCCGTAATGGCTTCAAGTCCTGCAAAACAACCAAATAATTGGAGATATGATTATTTCTTACCATACAAGGAAATGGAAATAAATGGAAATTGTAGTACCTCGTGGTGGTCGGCGAGGAGGTGGCCGCAGTGGTGCATGTCGTACGCGGCCTCAAGGACCGGGTAGACTAGATCTGCCATCCTAAAATAGAATAAACAATACTCGTTAGTAATAAGGTTCTTTGCATGATAAGTAGAGTAACAATGAAAATATATACTATCAATAAATCTTATAATGATAACCATGCAAAATACGACCTCCTCGACTACCCTCAGGTTGGAAGAACGCTTGCTTCTATTTTTCGCCTTAGATTTCTTGCCCTTAGATTTCTTCTTGCGGCATGTACAATTCTTAATGAATTTGTGGCACTTGGAGCAACAATTTTCTGACTTATCCATATTAAAATCGCCAGTCCCATAATCTGCTGAAAGCCTCCCTTGCGACTCATCCATGTCACCTCTCAAACGCTTCTTCTGCCTCCTACCTATTTTGTTTCTCTTCAAATTGGAGTTTGGGACGTACTCTAGCCCATCATATGATGGCCATTGTGCCAGATCAAGGTAAAGTTCAAAGCTTGATTCAATTTTAATGGTGTGCTCCCTAAAGTACAACGGTGACATGTATATGGGGCTTTCATAATTATAACCTCTTGCCTTGCAAGTTATAATCAAGTGTGAACATGGAAGGTGCAACAATTGAGGAATGTTGCAGCTGCACAAACATTCATTGAGATCCACTCTATAGTGTCGGCCTCCATGGCTCTCACCGCCAACGTTAGTAGTGCTAGAACCTCTTATAGAATATACCATTCTTTCTGGCTCGTACGGTTCTAGTAATTGGTTAACGGACCTAAGCTCAGCATCTGATATATGTTCATCTGCAACCTTACCATTCCTGTGACCTTCATTCAACAGATCACATGCCTTTTGCCATCTGTCAAACAAGTACTCAATAATTCTGGATACAGGTCTACTTCATATGCCTTTGAAAACAGCGTTTAGGGATTCCAAGTAATTTGTGGTCTTGCTTCTTATTGTTGTACGTGACTCCGATTATCTCGTACTCTGAATTTATAGGATTGGTCAAAATCCGGTGTCAACAGCATCCCTCCCTCATCGAAAGCTTGCGCCCATTTGTCCTTATCCTCCAGTTCAACCTTCAACCATTCTTTTGCCTCATCGTTCCAGTTCTTCACTAGATCTTGTAATTTCTCATCAAATTCTTTCTCCGTATGTACCATGCATAAAACCTTCAACTTTCCAATCACCTCCTTGTTCTTTTGCCGATGCCACATGTTGGCGGCAAAGTGCCTCATGCACCACCTATGCACAAGCGGTGGAAACCCTTCCATGTGGTCATTCACACAATTTAAGAGGCCATGGTGCCCAACTGAGATCATACATACTTGCCGTGACAGTCCAAGTATGTGTCGCCGAACGATTTTCATGAACCATGACCAACTATCGTTGTTCTCACTCTCAGCCAAGGCAAAAGCTAGAGGGACAAGCTGATGTTCTGGATCTACTACAACTGCCATCATTAGTGTACCCTTATACTTCCCGATCAAGAATGTACCATCAACAAGTATCACAAGATGACAATGTTGAAAAGACACACGACATTGTGGGAAGCACCAAAATACCCTTTGGAGCACGTGCTTTAAAACACCATTGTCAGATTGCATCATGTCGGATGAGTGAGTAAACCATTTAACCCCAGGATTATAGTAGGCCATAGCTATGAGTACTCTAGGAAACTTACCATACGACTCCTTCTAGTCTCCTCAAAGTAGGGCAACGACGTGTTACTTCGCCCGTCATGCCTTTGAATACTTGACACGGTATCCACTTAAGGCGAATATGGACTCCACGAGAGATGGCACCAATGTCTCACTGTCGGCATGAACAATGCCTAGGATGCGTCTCCCAAGATACTTTGTTGTGCACTGGACGTGCACTCGCTTCGGCTATGAAGAACGACAAGTATGCGGTTGCACAACCTTTGAAATCCTCCATTGGTCGGTGCTTTTAATTAGCCACGACCATACACGCCACATGCATCCTTGCTTGCACATGACATCATACCTTAGTTTCTTGTCACAGTGAACTACACTGAAAGGCCTATGTAACCTCACTGTGTAGTCAGCCAAGAAAAACTTGAGCTCCTCAAGACGGTTGAACTTCATTCCCTTCTTAATCACTGGATCTCACTATAGGGTATCCCTTCCAAATTTACCATAGTAGATTCACATATGGCTTTGTGGACCATGCTTATGTCCTTATCATTGGGAACGGATGGGAGTTCGACATGACATTCTTTCAACAACCGTAACTCTTTATGGCTGTAACAAAAACATTTGCCCATACGACCAATGTCTTCTACATCATGCACGGTTGTAGTGTTGACCTGCGGCCCATCCTCCTCAGATTCCGACTCCTCGTCCTCATATTCAGGCCCATCACTCTTAGATTTTGACTCCTCCTCCTCCTCGACATCTTCTACCCCATCCTCCTCAAAGTTGCCATCTTCGGAACCTAGAGATATGTCATCATCATCTATATTTGCTTCTTCCCGCTCAAAAGTATCATTGGGAAAATCATCATTCGTAATGGCCAAGCCAAAATCAGATTGCCTTTCACCTAAACCGTGCTGTCAAATTGCTAACTCTTAGGTACCATTCTAATTCATTAACTGGACTTCATCTCTCAAGGCAACATTTGCGCCAGGCATAGGAAAATATCAACTACCACCTCCAAACATACAACATTTGCATGCTCAACTACCTCCTTATATTGCTTCCAATTAGACTCGGATTCCAAGTTCATAAGAACATAATGAGGTCTAGCTTTCCTACAATCAAAACACCCTCTCAAGATCATCTCATCCACTCCACATCCATACTTTCTCATTGCATGGTCAACTAAATCTTAAAAGT
>NC_028458.1:21193412-21194891 GCF_000263155.2 Setaria italica | reverse complement strand
TAATTAGGCGACCTATGTGCCTGCCACGCCCATTGCATGTGAGCACGGCAGAGACTACCTGCCACGTCACGGCCCACGGCGCGATCAAAAGGGTCACGCGGTGCAAAGGAAAGGGTTTTTAAAAAAATATCTTTAAAAAAGGTTTAGAATTAAAAAAAATTCGTAAGAGGGTCCTGGCCTGACCTGACCTTTCGTCTTCAGAGATGCAAGAAATTGAAGTTCCCCTTGTAGCCGCGTATGCTGAGTACATATGACAGCATCGAGGAGCTATACTTTCTGAAACCGTGTTGTACGGGCACTACAGGAAAGCTAAAAATTGCCGAGTGTGTCGGTGTTTTAGACCGGCAACCCGCCTAGGGGTACCCTAGGTGGTCTTTTATGCGGTAAGGGTCGTCGAGAATCAAGGAATAAATGGTGATGCAAGGAACACGATTTAGACAGGTTCGGGCTGCTAGATCGCGTAATACCCTACGTCCTGTGTGTTGGTTTGTATTGATCTTGGGGATTGATGAATTGGAGTTGTTCTTGGGTGTCCTGGGCTTGGTGTTGAGGTATGACCTTGAGGTCTGACCTGCCGAGCTAGGTACCCCTGCCCTCCTTTATATAGTCCAAGGGGCAGAGTACTAGTCGGATTATAAGGAGGAGTCCTAGTAGGAGTACTCGGGACTAGTCCTAGTCGGATTACAGGGGAATCCTAGTAGGAGTCTGACTTCTTCCTTCCTTGCGGGTACTGGGGATGTATTCCCGTCAGAATGTATTTTTTTTGCCGAGTGTTTTTTTTCGAGCACTCAGCAAACAAGCTCTTCGCCGAGTGCCAAGACAAAAACACTCGGCAAATAAAAAACACACGGCAAATCGGGGCTTTGCCGAGTGTCAAATAAAAAACACTCGGCAAACCACCCTCTTTGCCGAGTGTCAAAAAAGACACTCGGCAAAGAAGGGGGTTTGCCTAGTGTTTTTTTTGACACTCGGCAAAAAAATAATTTTTTTTCCTCTTTTCACCATGAAATTTTTCCTACTCCCCACATACAACATGTGGTACTCCATGTTAAAATTTGGTATATTTTTGGATTTATTTGCTATATTTATTTAATTAATTGCATTTCAAGAAAATTTTTGGTGTAAGTCAAATTTGAACTGCAAGTGATTCAAATTATGGAACAAAATGAGTAGAAAAATGGTACTCATGTGTATTTGACCCAATTTGAGACCTGACCCATGAAATGAAAAGAAATTTCGAACATCTTGTTCAGGAAACACGACCATGAACGTGTGGCAGTAGTATTTTTAAATTGCAAAAAAACAAGCAAAGTCTGAGCATCATGAGATTTGGCATGATGTGATGATATAATACGTGGAGGCTGTGGAAAAAAATTGAGAAGGTTTTGCACATTTCATCATGTACATGATTACAAACCGCAAGCATCACAGAAGAAGAAGTAGTAACTTTGACAGGATTCGATGAGATTTAGAGTCGAA
>NC_028458.1:21118224-21191417 GCF_000263155.2 Setaria italica | reverse complement strand
GGCCGTGGCGAGGCGGCGTGGGGGGTGGCAGCCGTGGTGAGGCGGCGTGGGGGGCGGCGGCCGTGGCGAGGCGGCGGTGGTGGAGGCCGGTGGTGGTGGCCGGCAGTGGTGGTTGCGGCTGGCGTTTTTGGTTTTTTTTTTCGAAAAATATGTTTGCCGAGTGTTTTTTTTCACTCGGCGAAAGCTTCGCCGAGTGCACGACATAAAACACTCGGCAAAGTTAACTTTGCCGACTCAAAATTTTCCGTGTGTCTCGGCAAACGTTTCGCCGAGTGTTTTTGAGCCTTCGCCGAGTGCCCCAGGCACTCAGCGAACTTTCTGTTTCCCGTAGTGGGGTGTACGTACGCCTGATTAGAAGTTGGGGAGGGAAAAAGAGAGGGGAAAGTTGGAGTTTGAGCTGCCAGTGACGACGGAGTGAGTGACACAGTTACGTAGGAAGAATAGAAAAGAGCGGGAGTAAAAAGTTGGTGCAATATCTGTCAGGAGATTAAAGCCTTTCCCGTTGCAGCTGTTCGGCTGAGATTGTTGCACAGTATCCTCTGCGTTGGCAGCGTCAGCGTGATCGATCGAGCAAAGAGATTCATGGGTCACATTGGATGTTTGAATATCAATTAGCAGAACTAAATATGAGCTAATTATAAAACTAGTTGCATAAGTCGTGGCTAATTTGCGAGATAAATCTATTAAGCCTAACTAATTCATAATTAGTACATATTTACTGTAGCATCGCATGAGCCAATCGTGAACTAATTAGATTTAATAGATTCATCTCATGAATTAGTCTTCATTTATATAATTAGTTTTATAATTAATCTATATTTAATACTTCAAATCGAATGTGACGGGACTAAGTCCCAGCTCCAAACGGAGCCTCAGATCCCCCATGACAGGTACTCGCATCAACGCACAGTCTTTGAGCAAGCAACACCCGAGAAAAAGAAGAAGATCATTTACGGTTACAGCTGATGTCACAGGTATACGAGCAGGTACTTGTGATGCTCCGTGAATCTGGAGTGCTATTAAGCTACCTACCTCGCCGCTATGGCGCTATCAACTAAAGTACCATCATTTTGTTTTTGTCCTCGAATAGCAAAGCTGGTTTAGAATTTTTTTTATTTTTAACCTTTTTCTAAATATAATTTTAAAAATATCGTCAGCGGAAGATTATAAGCGGCAGGTGACCCTTTTGCCCGCGCCAGACCGCCTAGCGCGGTAGAGGCTTCTGCCGCGTCACATGCACAAGCACGGCGGATCCCTGCCACGCTAGCGCGGCGCGACGCCGGGCCAAGTAGGCGTTGACGTGGGCAGGCGCTTGAATACTTGACACGGTATCCACTAAAGTCGAAGGTGGATTCCACGAGGGATGGCACCGATGTCTCGTTGTCTTTACGGATAATACCTAGGATACACTGCCCAAGGTACTTTGCTGTGCACTGGACGTGCACTCGCTTTGAATGTGAAGAACGACAAGTATGCGGTTGCACAATATTTGAAATCCTCCATTGTTTGGTGCTTGATATTAGCCGAGACCATACACGCCAATGGCATCCTTGCTTGCACATCACATTGTATCTTAAGTTCTTGTCGGAGTGAACTACGCTAAAAGGTCTATGTAACCTCACTGCGTAGTCAGCCAAGAAAAACTTCAGCTCCTCAAGACTTTTGAACTTCATTCCCTTCTTAATCACTGGACTCTCACTAAAGGGTATCCCTTCGGAATTCACCATACTAGATTCACATATGGCTTTATGGACCATAATGATGTCCTGATCATTGGGAACGGATGGCAGTTCGGCATCACGTTTCTTCAACAACCGCAACTTGTTCTGGGTGTAAGAAAAACATTCATCCATACGACCAATGCCTTCTACATCATGCACGGTTGCAGTGTCGAAATGCGGTCCATCCTCTTCCTCGTCCTCATTTTCATGCCCACCACTCTGAGATGGTGACTCCTCCTCTACCTCGACATCTACTACCCCATCTTTCTCAAATTCACTATCTTCGGAACCCATAGACATATCATCATCATCATCTATATTTGCTTCATCCCTCTCAAAAGTGTTATTGGGAAAATCATCATTGGCAATGGCCAAGTCAAAAGCAGATTCTGCTTCACCTAATACGTGTTGCAAAATTTCTGACTCCTGGGTACCATTACGATTTACTACCGGCACTTCGTCCCTCAAGACAACATTTAGGTCAGGCATACGAACAATTTCAACTATAATCTCCAAACATGCAACATTTGCTTTGTGAACTACATCCTTACAGTGCTTCCAATTTGAATCGGATGCCAAGTTCATGAGAATATAATGAACTCTAGCTTTCCCACAATCAAAATGATCTCTCAAACTCATCTCATCCACTCTAAATCCATACTTCCTCATTGCATGGTCAACTAAATCAGTAAAACTTGGAGGACCCTCGAAAAATTCAAATAACTCATTCATATTCTCTAACTCTCCATTTTGTTTCACAATACCACCATGAAAAAATCAAACCAAACGATCCATCTACAAAATACAAACACTTCACCATATCATGTACACTACACATTGCACATATTCGACATATCAACTGGACACATTCCACATATTGGACATATTGCAAACAAAAAAATGCACATATCATATACATTACATAATTGGATGAATATATACCTAAATCGAAGTATTCAACAAGTTCTACACATCAATATCGCGGGCAGAGACTCTATTACGTTTTAACTACGCATCATCTAACACATAACAACATTGCATTTCATTCAAAATTGAAATCATCAACCTAACCCTAGGTCACCTAAACATCCTCCGATCTACCAAATGCAACAGTAAAACATGGGAAAAAAGTAGGGGGATACCTTCCACACGATGCAGGGATCAATTTTCACAACTTTCCCCAAGCCGAATCGCCGAAGATTTAGGGATTTGGGGGAGGGGCGGTGGCCGGTGGTGTGGAGGAGTTCGGGTGCGGGTGTTCTGGAGGAAGAAGAAAGGAGGGAGGGAGGAAGGAAGGAGCCGACACCGTGTGTAGGAGGGGCGTTGCCGCGCCAAGCGGGCTGGCGCGGCACACACCTGCCCACGTTAGCGTCTACCTGGCCCGGCGCCGCGCCGCGCTAGTATGGCAAGGATCCACCGCGCTAGGCGGTCTGGCGTGGGCAAAAGGATCACCCGCCGCTAATAATCTTCCGCTGAGGTTATTTTTAAAATTATATTTAAAAAAGTTAAAAATAAAAAAAGTTAGGCAATCACCATCATGGCACTGTATAACCAGCCAGTGTCAGGCTGTCAGCAGCACTCTACGTGATAGATAAGTTATGTATTTTTAAAGCTCAGTTAAGCCCATGTACAACATTTTTTCTTTAACATTTTTGGCATCCATCAACATTTGTTGACATTATCAATATTTTCTAAAAAAAGTTTGGTTTAATTGTCACCAACTTTTCTTGACGTTGACCAACATTTTTTCTATATATACCAACATTTTCTTTAATTTTTTTACATTCACCAACATTACTAATCAACATTTTTCTGACATTTACCAACTTTTTTACGTTAAAAAAAGTTAAGATAGTTCATCTAAAATGTTAACTTTCAAAAAATACAACAAAACATAGTCATTTTGATAAATGTTGATTGAATTCAACATTTTTTTAAAAATGTTGAATTCAACATGGTTAAAATAATGGTGTATTATTCAAAACAAACTTGAATTCAAATTTTTCAAAAAAAATGTTGAAATAGTGTACTATAAATGTTGAAAAATGTATTAAAAATATTGAAATAGTATATTAAAATGTTGAATATTAAAATAAAAAATTTAAAGTATCAATTGGATCTCATTTTGTTGCATTAAATCCAAACATCAATGATCGTCAAACGGATTTCGAAATGGATCAACGACTTAAGAGAAAATTACGTTTCGACATTTACCAACTTTTTTACATTAAAAAATATTAAGATAGTTCATCTAAAATGTTGATTGAATTCAACATTTTTCAAAAAATATTGAATTATTTCAACATTTTTTAAAAAATGTTGAATTCAACATGGTTAAAATAATGGTGTATTATTCAAAACAAACTTGAATTCAAATTTTTCAAAAAAAATGTTGAAATAGTGTACTATAAATGTTGAAAAATGTATTAAAAATATTGAAATAGTATATTAAAATTTTGAATATTAAAATAAAAAATTTAAAGTATCATATTGGATCTCATTTTGTTGCATTAAATCCAAACATCAATGATCTTCAATCGGATTTCGAAATAGATCAACGACTTAGGGGCTGTTTGGATACGAGGTGCTAAACTTTAACAGTATCACATTAGATGTTTGAATGCTAATTAGGAGGAGTAAATATGAGCTAATTATAAAATTAATTGCAGAACCTTGTGCTAATTCGCGAGACGAATCTATTAAGCCTAATTAATCCATCATTAGCAAATGGTTACTGTAGCACCATATTGTCAAATCATGAACTAATTAGGCTTAATAGATTCGTCTCGTGAATTATACTCCATCTGTGCAATTAGTTTTGTAATTAACTTATGTTTAGTACTCCTAATTAGCATCCAAATATTCGATGTGATAGGTGTTAAACTTTAATAGGACGTTCCACCCCTTAATAGAAAAGTACGTTTCGAGTTCTGAACCCACACGAGATTCTCACGCAACCTCATCACTCATGTGATGACACATGTCCCTCCACCAGTACATAGCACTCCGCCAGGCACCGCCTATCCGTGAAAACCGCTTCGCGTCCGCACGGAAAAACCTTTTCTACTTTACCACTTCCAATTAAAATGCGCCACGTGTACTGTGCGGTGTATAATCTTCCGGAAGATGCATAAGATTTCCGACATACTGCCCTGATTCTACTTTTATTTTGAAAAAGACTTTTTTTAAAGGAAAACTCTATTAATTTTGTCCGTGTCAAAACATCCGCAAACTCCGCCGTTCTCGACACAGCTAGGAGGGAAGGGAAATCGTGCCAAGTTGAACGCTTGCACCACAAGGGTCTGATTGGTTCTGGGGTCGAAGTGGGTTAGGTTGAAGTCGATCCACTTCGCCCCATATTTGGTTCGAGAAGAGGTAGGTTGGAGCCGATCCAGATGGAGAATATTCCTAGTTGATCCGGGTTCATCCCATCCTAAAAAAGATGGAATCATCCCAACCCACTTCTTCTCCGTTTCTTCTCCGTTCGCCCAAGCCTGCCGCCGCTGTCCGCCCGACCCCACCGCCGCCTGCCCACCATCGGCCTGCCCTCCGCCCGCCTCGTGCCCTCCCGCAGCTCCAACTCCGGTGGCGCAACTCCCCCACGGCTCCAACGGGGCGACAGCGCAAGGATCTGGGGAGGCAGGGGCGGCGGCGCCGGTCGCCCTCCCCGCTCCGCCACCGCTGCCCGCCCGACCCCGTCACCGCCCTCCGTCGGCCAGCCATCCGCCGCCCCCTGCCCGCACCCCTCCCACCGGCCCGGCGCCCTCCCGCCACCGCCTGCCCGGCGGCGCAGCTCCGGCACCCCATGGCCCCGCACCCGCTGCAGAGACCGAGTGGCCGGGAGGCGGCGGCGGGGGCCGGCGCGGGAGTGCTAGCCGACGGTGGGGGTCGGCGCGGAGGCGGCCGGGGAGGAGCCACCGGCGGGGCTGGCGCGCTGGCGGCCGGGGAGTAGCGGGGGCGGCGCCAGGAGTGCTTGCGGGGAGGAGAGAAGGAAGAAGAGTAAAGGGAGGAAAAAAAAAGAAATAGAAAGAAGAGGATGACATGTGGGGCCCACAATTAACGGTGTTACAAGGACATCCATCCCAACCCTCACAACTTCTCCAACCAAATAAAAAACTGGGTCCAACCCATCCCTCTTCAACCCTCTCATCCAAACAAAAGATGGGTCGACTCCAACCCAGAAAAGTGGGTTGGCTCCAGCCAACCCACATGGTTCCAAAACCAAACGCACCCTAGTGGCCCAACCCGGGGCCGAAACCGCGAGCCGGCAAAGAAATGGACGATGAAAACGGCCTTCGCTTCCCTGTTCTTATTCTTGGGCTGGATGGTTTGGACCTTTTTGGGCCTGGAATCATCTTTCGCCTCTTGGGCTTGGGCCCGTCACAGACACTGATGCTGCTACGATCTTCATCTGAAAAATGGTTAATTCGCCTGCCTATCTTAAGAATATACTCCCTCCAGTCATTATGACTAGACGTTTCTTACAACAAAATACGGAGTACTACAAATAATTGCGGGATAATTTGGCTGTCCGAAACGTCAAATACTCCGTAACATTGACCAATGGTACTATATGTCTATATAGAAGTACCATCCGAAATAGCTCCATCATTTCTTCATGATTTAGGTGACTCAGGTTTGGCCGTTTGTTCTCACCTGGAGTTTTGAACAGAGTTAACTGCTGGCCTAAGAATGGGACAGCAGTTGACTGGACATTATGTTGCCCATGATCAATGGGCACATCTCTAACCGGGCTTGATCTCGACCTACACTTGTACTATAACAAGTGCTTCTCGACTTCTCGGGATAATAGGATTGGTCTTCTTTTTCCAAAGGATAATGGATTTGGTTCAATAGGAAATGCCCACGCATCTACACCTAGCCCGTCGAGGAAAGGCGCAACAATTGGGTTCACCAATTTTGTTTCTAGGAGACCAGGAGAACATTTGCTTTTCTTCCTCCTCAGTTTCTCTAGTGCGAGGAATAAATACAAGGATGGCTCATTTTATCCTTCATTCATCGCTAGGCTCTAGCCCTGCAACTGCGAGCAAGGATCCTCTGCCCCAGTCCCCTAGCGCCACCATATGGATCATGATCGGACTGATTAGTTGGTTGCTTAATAACCAACTAATAACTCGAGCCCGTGCCATCTTCTCTTGAAAAATCCTCTACTCGTATGTGTGCATGATGCTCCAGTCATGGCAATCTCTGTTTGCAACCAGACGTCGCTACTTTCACGAAGAACAGAGTTATCCTGCGACGGGTTGCGGAAAAGGGGGATGGCGCGACCCCTGCACCCCAGCCTCCACCTCGCCTGCCTCCATCTGTGGCCAGCGGCTCCAGCTGCCTCGCCGCGCCGCCCACCGCCCACCACTGCCCCTCAACCCCCGCCGTCGACCCTGCTCACCACCCTCCAAAGTCCAGCCGCCCGTTGCTCTGGTGGCGCCCTTGCCACCTCGCTGCACCGGCGGGCCGCGGCCCACCGCCGTGTAGCAGCCACCACCGCCCCAAGCCTCCTTTTCCAAGGTCCACCGGTGATATCCAACCCCGGACCCCTAACCCCCGCGCTAACCAGGTGGCACTCCTTCTCCGACAGCAGCGGCGCGACGACGACTAGTCGTGAGGTAGCTTAGGAGCACAACCCATCGTCTGATAGACTTTTCCTTTCAGGAATTATATGCTTTAGGAGAAAATTTTTGAAAAAAAGTTTATTTTCCATCAAAACATAATATGAAGCAGGTAGGTAAAGCGGAGCAGAATTGTACAACTCTTGATGTTCTTGCCGTTGGTCCATTAATGTAACTCCCGTACGATCTTAAAACTACTAGGAAAAACAATCTTCCGTCCCATGCATTACCGGTTACATTTTGACCTGATACTAAATATTAGTTTCGGACAAAATTTAGTAACCCCTGGAAGTCTTTTAGTAAAAGGTCCCTTCACAGGTTACTTTAAAAAAACATATCTAAGTAAATCACATGTACTATGTAGGTGAGATGATAAAGAAGGCTCGCGCTAGGCTTGATGTCGTAGGTTCGAATCCTATGCACCACGCACGCACACATATGTGACTTGTGATTTGTGATGTTGTGCATGTGTGCGAGCCTCGGGCTATTCAACAAATATTTTCTTTATTTTTTGAGCGTAATACTTTAGGACCCCTTTAGTACTGGGTAAATACCTTTAGTACTGACATAGTGAAACCGATACTAAAGGAGAGTCAGGACAGGTCGATTATCTAGTAATATAACCAGCCTAATCACGTGAACACCAAGACTAGAGAATTAATTAATTGCATAAAATGATTTTGAGATGCCCCTTGGGGCGAGGACCTGCGTATGCTCGATGCAGGCATGATGACGATCTAGTGGTGTCAGTGTAGTAGCGCATTCAAATGTTGATGTCGTTGATGATTGCCGTCATATAGGGATGGCGACGGGGTCTAGTCTTCAGTCTTCACCACATTGTCATGATCAACATCAGAGATGAAAGCGGTCGGATGTTGACGTGGTCGGAATAGATCCCTTATCACTTTCACTTTCACATTTTAATACAAAAATGAAATTGAAAGCGGGGAGGTCGGAAACGAAAACAAATTCATGAAATATCAAAAATGAACCAATTCGAGCGAAAGCATGTTGATAACAATCGGGATGCAGAAGGGAACGGGAACACCGACCGGTAGTCCGTAGAACCCGGTACAACAAGTCGACCAAATAGACATAAAATAATTACATAAGTAATTGTAAATATAATGATGGCATCAAGACAACATGTACAAAAACATAGGTTATGATTGCTAAAGTGCATAAGCAGCAACAATCCCATCCCATAGTGCCACATTCACGCAGACAGTTTAATAGTTCACCATGTCAACAAACCACAAGTACAAACAAAAGTCTCCATCTCAGACTCCCAGCCTCACTAGACAAGTACTGAACAACATAACACAAAGTCATGTCATAAGTCTTGGTTAAAAGCTACAGCCTACAGCTCATCGGCATCATCCATGATGTCAGGATCACTGTCCATGTCTTCTTCCTCCTTCTCCTCCTGAATCGAGTCTATCTGTTCCTCATTCTTCTCCTCAATCCAATCGATCTGTCTCTCACTCTTCTCCTACAAGTTTTGCCCAGCACATGAAAATTCTTAGTTACAGAGCTAAAAAATAGCAACTCATTGAATTTGCGTTATAAAGTTAAGGAAAACAACCTATTCTCAATATACCACCTAACTATAACTTCAGAAAAGATTTCTGATAGCTTTACACTAGTATACCTTCATTTTACATTGAAGAAGCTAATAGTTGTCTTTTGCATACGCCTATCATCATCAATCCAATGAATAGTCACACACATGTATCCTTTGTTTTGGCATGAGGTCTACATCCATGATTGCACTGAAGCAACACTGTATACTTTTCAGTTCTGCATACAAGGCTTCCTTTTCTTCCAAATATTTGTCCATTATTTCATTCCTAACAGTGACCCAGGACTTAATGGGAAAGTAGGACGGAGAGATTTTATAAAATCAACAAGATACTCATGCTCAACAATATTGAAAGGATATTCATGCATGGTTATTGCCAAATTTAATTTCCTCAAACTAACTTCTTGGTCATATTTGTAAGGCTAAACATGAGTAATTTTAGTGCCAGGGTCCTTACCAACTTGGTAAAGTGCTCCCAAACAGCCGAAGTGCATCTCCTTTTCCTCTTACCAGTAAGGTGAACAACATCATCCCCTTCCTCTTGATCTTCGTCATCCCCTTCAACATGAATCTGAACAACTTCTGGATTTGCAATTATAGCTGTAGTTTCATCAGTCTGCACATGTGGTGCTTGTGCGCCAACACCACTTCCAATGGTGTCCACATTTGCAGCTTCCATTGGCACAGAAGAACCCCTTCCAGATGGTGTTGGGCTTGGACTAGCACTAGCACTGGCACTTTGAGGTGCAGTCTTTTTACTCCTAGATCCTGCCAAGAGCAAAAAAAAAAAAATCATTGCTAAATCTGTGCCAAACTGACAAGTGCAACAGATTACCGATAATGAAACAATAATTGAATAGAATACTTACAACAAAATATAGACAACACATTACCAAACCAAAGCATGCTATTTTCATTTTGTACTCTAAATTGTACAAACTACAAATCTGGATGTACCTGTATTAAAAGCATGTGGTGGCGTCGAATGACCTAGAAGGTGGTGCATCTCTTGGTCTTATTGATCCTGCACTTTGCCTTAGATGCAGAATGAGAAGGACCTCCTCCGGTAGGGGGCACCAACATCTTTGGCTTCTCCGGGGCCATGCCGCCCTCGACCGGAAGGAGGCACTTCTTCGGGCAGCGGTGGTGGTTGTAGCAGGCGGGGGAGGGACGAGGGACGGAGGGGTTCTGGAGCGGAGGAGTGGAGGCGGCGGCTGAATAGGAGAGTTCGGGAGGGAATGAAGTGGAGGGGTCATAGTTAGCGGGAGCTTGAGAGAGTAGGATATTGACCCTAATTTTCTTGGGATGGGCCTTTGAATGTCCTGATGGGCTAGCTTTACTGCTTGACTGCTTGAGTGGACTAGAAAGAAAAAGAGGATATCCCGTATACGTAAAAATGGGATATCCTGACTAAATACGGGAAATACGAAAATGATCGGGATATCACCCGATTTCGTCCCGATTTCATATTTGATATCCCATATTTCGTATTTGATATAACATATTCCGCTTTTATCCGAAAATACGAAAACAAGCAAGTAAAATGTAGAAAAATGGATCGGGACAGGATGTGATCCATCCCGATCGTTTTCAACCAGACATGGCGTGGGTCACATGCTCCTGCGTTTCCTACGCATGTGAGGGAGCATAAAAATGCTAAAAAAAATACCACCAAATTTATTGTGCCGCCGCCGCATGCATCTACATCTATCCACATAATTAAAGTAATCGAAGCTCAAGATGTACATGGACTAACAAAAAAGTAATACCAGTATGGTATAGTCGGCAACCCTTACTCTTTTCATCCCCCAACCTGTTAATGTTTCCATGCCGATTTCTTTTTTTTTTGTTCAATGTGCTTGTTTGAGTTTGGATTTGAAACTTATTTATAGAGAAATATTTGCACATGGTGGCAACAATATAAATTTCGGATGAAAATTTTGAAACATTTTTTTGGGTGTGACCTGGCGGGAGCACCAGATATGTTCTCAGCTAGATACATGTGGCATACAGCACACATATGACTACCGAGCGGTGCGAAATAAAGTAAACATGCATGCTGCTGTCAGCATGTCAATTAGTGTACCCACTTTAATTAATCGCGTGGTTAGTGGTTACCTGCTCAGAGTAGCAAAAATAAAAGGGGGGAGGGAATGGCTAATTATGGCAAAGACCAGCATTCGGTGGCGTACGAACACGTACGCTTGCGCTGTAGGTTGATTAGGAATTGCGCAAAGCTCGGTTTGCCGCAGAGTTAGGGGACAGGAACACAAAGGCACTGCCTTTGTTAGGTCGATCCTCCAGTGTGCAAGGGCAGTGTAATGAAATTCAGGGTAGAATCAAGTAAATTTAAACGTAGGGCCTGTTAATATGTGAAAAAAAGCAACTAATAGTATAATTTATATAATTGCATTGTGCATGTTACCATACAAGATACAACATATATACATGCATTTTATGGATCGATGAGCAAATCGATTTTTATGCTTAGCAACTATGAGAGATGATTTCTTAATGAGTCATGTACCAATGAAATAACAATGCATATTAAATTATAATAATACTACATTACAAATTTATGTAAGTTGATACTTTCGAAACATTTATTGCATTTCGATTAAAAAATTCTAACATATCTATCAAATTTTAAGCTCTCTATGCTTTAGAGAAATGTATGAATATACACATGGTTCTTTGATGGGGTAAAAGAAACAACCTTATAAATGATACTTGCACTAATCATTTGCCCTTTCCACAAGTCCAATTCCAACTACATTGTTCTTAAATAGGTAAAATTGAAATTTACCCAAGTTCCTTAGAATGTGGGTAGCTAAATTTTGGTCTCATGCATGGATGCTCAATTACACGACACTCGAACACATTACATAGAAATATATATAGTACAACTTTGTGTTTTCAATTAAATTGAACTTGTCATAAGAATACTAAATTTTGAATTTAAAACTTTTTCGGCATTCTAAAAAGATGCAATTAGGTGTTCCTCAAACCTTTAAAATTTTCTCGAATTTGAAACTTTTATAAACAAGAAGTTAGATTGAGTTGGCCATTTGTATTTTTATATTTATTTTTAGTCTATTAAAATATTTTAGTGAAGTTACATATTAAACTTTGTTTCTAGTTGAACTTATAAAATATTTTAGTGAAGATAAAAGAGAAACTCTGCTTCACTCACCCTTAAGCCTTAAATTGGGTCTGCAAGCAAGGCCTAGGTCCAACATATATCTGATACAACTCTCTGAATCTGATATTCGATTAGACTATTCGAATAATCCAATTGTGGATATCCGGTAATCGACGATGGTACTACGATTCTTATATTCAAATCTGACATTCAATAAAACTATCTGATCGGATATCCAAGAAGAGTATTGGATATCTGAAAAATGGCACCAAATCGGTATCCGAACCCTTCGATCATCTGTCAGGAAATATCTGCACCCCCTATTTGACATGGTCCACCCTCTTGGCCTCTGGCTCTTCCGAAAGAACATGGTTCAGAAAAGGATAGAGCGAAATCACCTGCAAGTCAAATATAGCTAGATCGGGCAAAGCTAATCAGAATAAATAATATTCTGAAGGGGAATATGACTGTTTTACCGTCACAGAAGTATGCTTAAAGGGGATCAAATTACTGCCCTACCCTCACAATATATTTAACTAGCTAACCATGCGTGGGCAATAATCTTTAACCTGAGTAACTCTGTGAAACTCGTTTCATGTTTTGTTGATTCACAAATTTACTCAAACAAAGACGATCATCAAAGGTAATTAATAATAAGTATAAGTCAACCTTCTAATTATTTTATTTAGTGATAATGCATTATTAGGAATTGATTAAATCAAATGGGCGTGGCCTGCACAGCTTGCACAAACAGTGTGTCTATACAAGCTGTCTGTTTCGTAGGCTCGAAGATGAGGCCCACATGCCAAACACCAACCGCACACCACAGTACTGCTACTACCCCATATATCAAGCTCCCATCCACATCAGGGGTCGTCCATTGAAACAAAAGAAATAAAAAAAATGATATTCCAGCGATCCTTACCGGCACAGAAAATAGTATCAATTAAATATGTATTAATGTCCATTTCACAGTAGATCCACACAAGGGGGAAAAAAAAGGAGAGAAAAATTGCATGATTTCAAGTTCGAAACTTCTTGGTACTCACAAGGTACCACAATCCTATACACAACAATATCACCACTGCCTCACAAATGTAATCACCTATATATAAATATTAAACAGAAAAATAGTGATCAAGGAAAAATTAAATAATAAGAGAAAGGAAAAAAGAAAAGGTTACTACTCAAATCCAAAATCTACCTAGACTGACACATGATCCATCCGACGTGTACTCCAATCATTCCTCCTCATCTTAAACTCAAACTGGATCATCCCATCACTTTGTTTCATCAATTTGCATATTGTTCAACGACTCATCATCGTGGCATTGGTGATCTCTCCTCCTACTAGCATTGATCGATGCCAAGAAATGGAGAGCCACACTGATCGATTACTCTTAGTTTCCGTTGATCATTCGTCACATGCATTGTCTCATTAATCCTCGCGGAGGACGATGTGCGATCACTGGAAGCTGTGGTGGCCGTCGGTCCACGGCCAGAAGGGCGGCTGCTCGTCGACGACGGCGCCGCAGAGCAGGCTACCGAAGCTGCCGCCCGCGGCGCCGGCGGGCGTGTCGGCGGTGGCGCTGTGGCCGAGCTCCATCTTGGGCGCGGCGGCCGGGGACGGGTGGCCGCTGCTGTGCAGGAGCTGGTCGACGGCGGCGGAGGCGTAGAACGGGAGGCCGCGGTGGGTGGTGTTGATGGGGCTCTCGTCGGCGGCGGCCGCCGGCGCCGGTGGCCTGGAGATGTCGAGGTTGATCTCGGAGCTGTTCTCGCTGCGGTTGCTGCAGGACGCCTCCGTCTCCTTGACGTTGAGGTTGATGAGCTCCGACGCCGCCTCCTGCCTTCCTCCTCCTCCGCCGCCATTCCCGCCGCCTCCCTTGAGCGCCATGATCTGCACGCGAACCAGCTCACAAGCATGAGGACATGGTGGACAGAATTGGAGTGGTGGCCCGGAAAGGGAGAAGGTGATTGGTAGATCGAGTGGCTAATCATGCTGCATGCACCACAGGAGAGAGAGAGAGTGTGAGGAGAGAGAAAGAGAGGGATGCATGGGTGGCCGACAGCAGGCGCAGCGTTCATATGGCCGGCACCGATCCCGACACGCGCACTTTCTGCAGACGACGCTGAAACCCACATGGATCCTATCAGCTACTTCCTGGCTATGGCATGTCATGGTATGGTATGGTATGGATCACAGCGGCGGTAGCAGTCAGTCCTGCTACTCCTACCACTGCTACTGCTACACCATGTCTGTACCCTGCATCATCGATCGATCCCCAATCATGCATTCTGACACCCACCAAGAGAGAGCAACCAAGAACGAACCATGGCGATCGATCTTGCGCTGCTGACACTGCTAACCAGCTCCTGATCAAGATCCAGGAGCAAGAAGAACATTTATGGAGAACAATGGCTATTACAAACTACTCCTAGATCTCGGTGTGCTTGTGTCTGTTAGATGCATATATGTTGCTCGGCAAAGTATGACAAGTAAGTAGATCTTGTTTGTTACCTCGGCGTGGAGCTTCTTGTTGTGGGCGAGGAGGGCGTCGTTCTCGGCACGGGCGGCGTCGAGCTGGCGGCGGAGCGCGTCGTAGTCCTTCTCGAGCTGCTTCGTCTTCCACCTCGCGCGCCGGTTCTGGAACCAGATGGCCACCTGCCGGGGCTGCAGCCCCAGCGCGCGGGCCAGCTGCGCCTTCCGCTCCGGCTCCAGCTTGTTCGCCACCTCGAAGCTCCGCTCCAGCGTCCGCACCTGCTCCACGCTCAGCCGCCGCTTCCGCTCCCCGCCGCACCCGCCGCCCGCCGCCGCCGACCCTTCCTCGTCGTCCGACGCCGCGCCGCCGCCGCCCCCGTCCTGCTGCGGATCCGCGGCGTGCAGGTTGTTGTTGTCGTCGCCCACGCCGCCGTCGGGGAACATGCGCTTGCCGAGCCCGCCGCCCAGCATTGGCGGCGGCGCGGCCATGGCGCCTCCGAAGTCGTGGAGGAAGGGGCTGACGAGGGCGGGGGGAGGGGGAGCCAGGAGGTGGTGCGCCTCGTGCTCGTGGCCCTCATGGTGGTGGTGGTGGTGGTGGTGGTGGTGCTCCGGCTGCTGGGGGTGGTGAGGGAGAGGCTGCTGCATTTGGAGCAGGAAGTTGGCGGGGAAGAAGGAGGGGGCCATGCCATTGGTGGCCATTGGCTTCATCACAGGAGCGGGAGGAGCATGGGAGGAGTATATCAATCAGAGAGAGAGAAGAGAGAGAGAGAGGGAGGGAGGGAGGTTGGTTGAGAGTGTGTGACAGGGAGGCAGAGGATGGAGGAAGATGGGAGCAAATGGAAATATAAGATGGAGTTTTTTTTCCTTTCCTCACATTAATTGTAAAAGGAGATATTTTGTGAAAGGAAAACCTAAGTAATGTAATAGGGAGGAAACGCTTAGCTTTAGCTAAAATATGTTGGAATCTTGTCAAATATTGTTACTATTAGGTTATATTATACATTCCGGTTGTTTCGACCGAAGCAAATCTCGAATGATTGTGGTACGTAAGGATAGGAGGTGATTAGGCAGCATCAAAAGGTAAGATATACCGAGACAAAGCGAGCTAGCTTGAGAAGTAGGAGGTTGTGTGCGGCAGTGCACCCCGCAGTGAGCGACCAGAGCGGCGGCGGCGTGGACGAGGGTGGCATAAGCAGAGGAGCAGCGGTGCAAGCAGGCTAGTGGCGGCGGCGCAAGCAGAGCGCGGTGGAGGGAGAGAGAGATACAGTATGCATGGTATATAGAGGAAGTACAGTATGGCTTGGTTTAATGGAATACACTTAAAAGGGGTGAAATGGCACGGTGTTGATAACACCCGCTTAGCGGGCCACCGTCCAAAAACCGCTTTGGGTGAAAGTGTGATTTTAGATGCACGGTGAAATTTTGGTTGCGAAGCAAATCAAACGTAGCAAGAGCTGGCAGATAAAAAATGTGAGTGAAGTAAGGCCACGCATACTGGCCGGCGGCTGCTACAATTTGCTAATCATCGGACACAATTTGCATCCAACTGCTGTGGGCCCCCGCGGACGGAATAGCCGTACCAACGCAACGTCTACGCCTCCCCTCCTGTAACCAACCACGCAGTACCCGACTGCTGTACCACGACCATTTCAAGCACTCACCACTGCGTACATACAGAGAATAAAATTGAAAGTTCCGACAGTGGTTTAATTGTTGTGTTATCTCAGATCTTGTTACATAATAACATGGCAAACAGTATAGAACAAGGATGAGGACACGTAGGGTAGAATAGAACCAAAACACACATGTCGACTACTGCTTGTCATCAGACCTTTTTTTTTGGGGGTTAACGAATAACATCAAGGGTAACCCTCCTTCTGGATAGTAATAGTACTCACAGGGGCCCACATGGTGACAGTACTGCAGGGCATGTGTACATGCTGCTAATACTCGTATTCACTCATGCGTGTGCGCATATAAATACTACTGGTCCAGCTGCATGCTCATTCTCTGACAGAGTAAATCCAGTGCCCTGAACCTCATCAGGGGGATGTTCTTCTTCTCCTTCCAAAGTCAGACCATTATTTTACCGTCTTCTCTCTCTCACACACGCCACGCAGCATATATTGACGACGATGATGTTGCAATCATAGGACGGGCGACGACGACGCTGTCACCAAAAAGTTTATATCATTCTCCGCCTCGGGAACCCAACCCAACCCGGCCTTCCTTCCTTGCTAATCGAGAGCCCTATGATTAGCTTAATCCCGGATCGAAAAGGTGAAGAAGCTAAGGGCGATTAATAATCAAATAAAATAGGGCAACATGATCCTTCCAAAGGCGCGGCCGGAGATTCTTGCATGTGTTCAGTTGGGCGCCCCGGTGGTTGCCTCGCCCTGCACTTGCAATATTCTTGCGTATGCGCCATGCGGATGAGCGCTCGAAAGTTGCTGGCTGCCATGTGAGGGGAGGAGGCAAGATCGCTTTGGAGAACCTTCCATCTAGTTTATTCCCCCTGCAACTCACTTGGCACCCATCTCTCTCTTAGTTTAGTGCTTGCATTTTCTCCTCTTTTGAGGGGAGAAAAACTCAAGCAGGTATACTTTCATACTGAATTGTAGTAAGACCTCATAGTATACGCATATGGCGTGGGGAATGGCTCATGGATCCAAGGGTCGGTTCTGCTCGGAACACGGGAATTTCACACGAATCGGATCGAATGTTCTTCTAGGAATCGAACGGTAAATGCATAGTTAATTCCCTGAAGTTCAATTTGAGAACATGTTCACAAGAAAGTTCTTTGGACCCTTTTCTTTATCACGATTATTACGATTCTTTAGTTGGCGCGAGCAGTTTTCTTTTAGCCCGTGGAGGGGTGTTGTGGGAACATACTTGCGTAGATACTCTACTTTTATTTTCAGTTGGGATTTCGGAACATGGCAGTGGATGTTCAAGTAGTGGACTGGAGGGAGGGGGGGAGATAGGAAAGTACATGGAAAGAATTGGAGGGGTGAGCTGGCCAGAGAGAGAATCACAAGGAAAAACCATTAGAAAAAACGGGCTATAGACTTTTCGAGCGAGGGTTGCTGGCCATGGATGGTTTTTTTAAAAGGAGGGAAAGCTGCAGGAATCTAGGGCAGGATGGGGGTGGGGCCCCTCGCGTCCCATGGAGGAGTGCGTGCAGGGATGGTTACTACCTAACGCGTGCACAGAGCTACTGCCGCGCGCCTGGCTCGCTGGAGATTCGTGTTATGTTGATAGACGTACGAAGCCATATTTCATTAACTCTTTCTTGATGCTGATCCAAAATGCTCTATATTTTCCTTCAGATTTTACTAGCTCATCAACAATTCAAATTTATAAAGGAATCATAGCAGTTTGGTTTTTTATGTACTCCAACTCGTGATTTTCTTTTACTTAGTCTTGAACTGCGTGGTTTAACAGGATCTTTTACTTTCTTTACTTTGTCAGCAAACATAAAAAATGTGGAATTTCCAGTTCAAATCATCCTACTTGATTTGCCTCGAAAGTACAACTTCTTGTAGATAGAAATCGATGAGTGGAAGATATTCAGACGATACCGGTGTCCTAAACGATAAATAAAAACCAACATATGCGAAATTCAGAAGCCGCCGGAAGCATGCCCCCATATTGGTCCCAAACCAACACCTACTCACCCCCTTTCCTTTATTTTCAAACTTGCAACCAATGGGGGCACAAGGGCATGGAGTACTGCAAAACCGAGGACCATATATGTGGACAGCACAAACCTAACTGCCAAGATAACTGGGACCATATTGCGCACCTGTGTTAAACCTTTTCAAGCCCTTTTTCTTAAATAGAAGAATGACGAGCAAAACTCTAGTTTTATCTATACATCTTTTTTTTAGGTGATTGCGATCGTATCCGTGAAGCCTATTTGTATTTATAGAGCTATAGTTCAGTCATATATACAGTTTTGAGTGAAGGAAGTGCATTCTATTACATCGAGGTCCATTTTGCAGTTTTATTTTGGTTGGTATTTCCCATTTTACTTCCTCGATGTTTGCCATTAATCATATCCCTAAAGAAAATATGTGTCCAAAGTACAAGAATATAGAAGAACTGCACAAATAATGGAAAACAGTAATTCTTGTACCACTTGCAAGATATGGACCGACGCCACCCCATGTATATAATCCCAATGTGAATCCACCATGCATGTAGCTATTTGGATGCGCAAAAAGGTTTGAACATGAAAGAGATGGATCTGCTAGCTCCTATATACACATAAGCCTCCTATCCATGATGCAAGGGTGAAAAGAGACAAGAAGTGCATGGATCTATGCACATAATTGCTCGACTCTCGTAAGTAAGCCATTCCGTTAATTCGTCATATCCTTCAGCTTTGCACTCAAACAGTTGTAGTACATAGTTTGGCTTATTCTCTCTCTCTCTCTCTCTCTCGGGAGATGCCTCCAAATCTGATGGGCCATCGTCGTTATCGCATCCTCCCACACTAGAATCTCTCTGTACATACATCATGGCGATGAGGCTGCAGGCTATAGGGCCAGCTTTGCACGTTTCCAAGGCAACCCGATGCAGGATGCAGCTGCATGGGCTCGTGTGGGCTCTCTCATGCTACAATGCTACATGACCAAGACAACGACAGACTGATCGACATGAGCGACAGCAACTTGCACCGGTGCCTTTCAGAGTTTCAATCCTTCATTCGTTCCTGAGAGAGAAATTAAAAACACGCCATAGACGGAGATGCAATGCAGCAGGGGCGAAAGATCCGCTGCCAGCGTCAAGCTGTCACCTATGCATCCATCCACACGCATGCATATATCACTATCTTTCGTTGGATCCATCAGGACCACATGACAAACCAACGGCTAAGATCGTTCAAACGTTGCTCCATTGGAAATCACAAGTTTGAGGTCTTGCTTCAAGAACACATCCATGTCCCGCAAGTAAACCCCCTTAATTAGACAACCTTTCTATATGCCTTAATTACATAATGCTACACTTTATTTCATCTCTAACAAAACGTAAAGACGTCTTTATAAAGCATACAAAGAGTTTCTCCACTAGACCGCATTATAGGATGTAGAGATGGATTTTTAAACATATCTAGTAGAAAATGCTCCCTTCATTACAAGACATATTTTGCCATGTGCATAGACTAAGAAATCATTCAAGACGACATGTGGACGCGCTGTATATTTACATTACTGCAAAAAAGATTTGTTTTCCCACAGTTCCTATTTTCCAAAACCAAGACCTCTTAACGCTTGATGAGTTCATCTAACCAAATCACCTCAGAAAGAGCCTCACAAACACCTCACAAAACCATGACCTCTTAACTCTTGATGAGAATTTTTTTTTGAACGAACCTTGATGAGAAATTTAATGCTTCTCCTTCCCACAAGAGGTTCAATTGAGTTTTCTATTGTCCAAATTCTATGTATGAGTATCTTATAAATTAAATGGAATCCATTTGGAGCTATTCATGTGGGTCCAACTCAAACACCCCCACCGTACCCCGCCTGCATTTTTGTGGATCCCTGTCCACCCTTCAATTTTTACACGATTTTTTGATATGGCAGGGGCTGACGCTGATCTTTCAATGAGAGGAGGGGTAACTTAGATTTTAGGGTCCAGGGTAGATCTGACGTTGGTTGTCCGACTAGAACATCCACAAAGAGTATTGCACCTTAGCAAAGGTACACCAGCTCCAAATGTTGTTGTTCTTGCTATGTTAAGAACAACCTTCCATCTGCTATAGCAATTGAGAATAATCAAGAACAAGATGAACAAGCAAATAAACTCACGGATTTGTACCAAACCAGAATCTAATTACAATGTGGGGTTCTGAATCGAATATAACTTCCAAATATTTCTTCAACCAAGTCGTGTGCATCATGGATTTCTTGTTATTCCTTTATTTTCCTACCTATTATTACTGACATGCCTAGCCTTATTCGCTTGCTGGTGCTTTGCTATCCAAACTACCTACCCACCTTGTGTTATCATAGCATGTCGAGTCAAGAATCGGGGGGGGGGGGGGGGGCATACTGGACATAACAACTCCCGTCAAGAAAGAAAGACACCACTAGTTTGCCTCTTTGTTGGACCACAGTGGCAGCCTCAACCTGAGCGGAGATTGTAAATGGATTTGGGTAGCTTAAGCTAAGAGTATCACGAGCAGTGTTGCTGCTTGATTGACGGGGAGGAAGATCTCAAAGCATGGGGCAAACGATCAAGTGCTTCTATTCAAGAAGTTGGTATCATCAACTAGTACAACTGCTAGACCGGAGCTAGACAAGAAGCGTTGGGTGGTCTGACTAACACATTAGTCTAAAAGCTAGTTGCAAGGAGCTAACTCAGATTTAAAACAAAACCCAAGCTTCGTACATAAGGGGAAAGCGTGGGAAACCCTAACTTAAGATGTTCCCGGAATGGGCTCTATTTGATACAAGGTCAAGGCCCACGATGCTAGTCCAAACTTCAGGTCTGAACATTTCTAGACTTGTTATGGGCTGCTCCAGTCAAATTTGATGATGAGGCTAAATCCTTATGAAAGTTTCCTTTAATTTATTGGTCATCCCCATCCCTCTTCTAGGAAGCTACCCTTCTTGACACCCTCGCCTATTTAGGGCTTGCATTTATTTAACTGCTCGGTCCCAAAACTAGCTATTCATTTTAATTCTATGTTTCGTTTATATATCTTCCCCTATATGGCAAGCAGAAGAAACAATGGAGCACCGGGATTTGAACTCGAACGCATGGGTGCTAGGTGTTGGATTGACAAGAGGCGTGGTAGAGGATTGGGTTGGTGTTGGGGCCTACCGAATTAGCGAAGGTGCTTCCTTGTGGATTCACGATGTGGTGGCATGACCCTAGCAGATCTACGTGTTGGGCATACATCCCTGAGCCCATGAGTAGGCCTTGTACGGCCCACCCAAGGGTGTAATCGGACGTGATCAGGACTTGGAGGCTACGCCGCAGGGTAACATAGCCTACATGGACTCCTGAAGACTAGTCGGATTACTCAAGGAAACTACTCTGTCAAGTTAGAGTAGGACTCTGTAGCCGTGTTCGACTAGGACTCCACCCTGTAACCCTGCTCCCCCGACTATATAAGGGCGGGTAGGGACCCCCTCCAAACAACACGTACAACACAACTCATCAATACAATCCACACACAGGACGTAGGGTATTACGCGATCTAGTGGCCTAAACCTGTCTAAATCGTGTTCCTTGCGTCACCATTGACTCCTTGATTCTCGGCGACACCCACCGCACAAAACACCCCCTCGGGTACCCCCTAGGCGGGTTGTCGGCATAAAACACCGACAGCTGGCGTGCCAAGTAGGGGAAGTTGCCGAATTTCTCTGGGCGATATCGATGGCACCAACCATCATCAAGCCTGCGTTCGCCTTCGAGGTGGGTGCAACTTTCGTCTTTGGCTCCTGGCTCTTCATCGCCGACGGTGTTGGAAACTTCCAACGCTGCATCATCGAGAAGCTGGAGGAGAAACATCTCGACGAAAACCCTCTTCATCAAGAAGTGGAAAATTCCATTGAGAAAATCCAAAATTTTGACGTCAACAACATTGAGTTCGACTACAACTCGGACTCGACCTTGACTCGGACTAGCCCACGCAGGTTAGTATCCAAGTCATCTTGCAAGTCAATTCCAACTCGAAGTTGATTCCCATTCGGGTTCCGAAACGCAGCCATGGTCCACCAAGAACTCCTTACTCGAGTCCATTCCGGACTAGAGACAGTTGAGGACCGCGACTACGACTCAGACTGCATTCAAGAATACCCTTTATCAGGCCTAGCACAAGGTTTGGTTATCACATCTATATCGCAAGGTAGATTCGTTTATTGGCCAGGGATGAAGCCATAGTCCCTTACCCAAGACTACGAGTCATGCTTAGTCGTCCACATGGGTATCCTCCCATATCAAGAGGGCACTCCACTTACTTCAATCCGCGGAGAAGATAGCGCCACAGAGATTGCAACCTCAAGCTCAGGAAGCTACTATCCGGACAGGGAACTCTTTGTTGTCATGTCACCACATGACGTAGTCGCGACTAGTAACCAGCACCATAGAACACCTCAACAGGTAGGACAACGTGAAGAAGTGTCTGACGATGAGCTCTCAGCCAATGCCCCGGAGGGTGAAACAAGAGAGCAACGAACTCAAAGAAGAAATTGTAACGCTACTCGAGTAGAACATCACCGACTACTAGCCGCACGCATACCTATTGTCAATCTCGAGCGAGCATTCGATGCAATACAAGCGCGAGAGCACAACACCCCACTCGCAGCAATCGCCTCGATCAATCTCTTAACAACCCTTATACCTCAGAACAGAGACAACGAGCTCGCGGTACGACTTGTAGGAAGAGGCAACAAGTTAATAGCACAACTCGCAGCACATGCTTACCAGTTGCTCAATAAGGAATCACCAATCCCATTCGTACACCGCAACTCTAGCTAGCACGACGGCAGCAGAGAGGCTCCAAGATGTGGTGGTGCACCCGAAGCACTACGGCAAAACAAAGACGCAGGAGAAGCTAGTCACACCAACTCCGCACAAAGTCCTCATCACCGCAGAACCAATCGGGAACATTCGTACATGAGTGATCTCAGGGAAGTACTCAACTAGAATAGCGATGCTTGGGACTTAATCAAAAACCGTCATCACGAACGGGAGGCAGAAACCAACGTTCCCAACTACTTCCCTGCCTTCACCACACGAGTCATGCAGACCAAATTACCTGAAAAATTCAAACCAATGGGAATCACCAAGTACGATGGCAAACAAGATTCGGTCCAATGGCTCCGATGCTACGCGTTAGCAGTCCAAACAGCCGGGGGCAACAAGGACACAAAAGTCATCTACTTTCCCATATGCATGGAACCCGTGCCATTAACTTGGCTCAAGTCCCTCAAGCCCAAGTCAATCGACTCTTGGGAAGAATTGAAAACAGCTTTCACCAACAACTACGCGGGATCAATGCAACGTCCAGGCAACAAAATTGACTTAAGCCAAGTCAAACAACAGGAAGGCGAATCGTTGCGCGACTACCTACATCGTTTCTTCGAGAATAAGGCTACAATCGTCAACATCTCAGAGGGAGACGTGATTGAATGTTTTCAAAACAGTCTCTGGGACCGACGCAGGTACCAAGATTTTGGCAGACGCCATCCTACGACTGTCAAAGACCTGAAAATCATGGTATAGCAATGGGCAGACAAGGAGGACAAAGAACGTGAGAGGTTTGATCGCAACCGTGGGTGCAATAACAACAGCCAAGGTAACAACCAAAACCAAGACAGAAATCACAACAATGACAGTCGAAACAATTACTCGGGTCACCAGAATCGCAAGAGCAAACCGAACAACACGGTTGCAACACTTACCAACTCAGGCAAAAAGGGGGGCAAACAAATGCAACGATGGCCCCTCATTCAGCGAGTTACTCAAGAAGCAATGCCCATGGCATCCACACAGTAACCACTCCACAATAGACTGCTATAGCCTCCGCAGAGTAATGCAAGAACTACCCAAAGCTCCTCCACCCAAGAACAACAAAAACAACTCAACCGCAAACTCCAGAGACAAAGGTAGAGGCAAGGTGGACAAAACCGATTATGGCGAAGACAAATTTCAAGTCACATAAAAAACTGTCAACGTCATCTTCAGTGGGATCTTGGGTACCGCTTCAAAATGGTCCAACAATCTATTACTTAGAGAGATCATGACATTGAGCTAGTGGCTCCCACCCCACTCAAGTAGTCCAAGGTGCCAATTTCTTTCAGCAGAAAGGATCAATGAACCAACTTCTCAGAGCCAGGCCGTTTTCCCCTGGTACTCGACCCAATTGTTGCAGGCTCAAGACTAACAAAAATACTCATCGATGATGGCAGTGGACTTAACGTCATCTTCGCCAAAACCTTGAGGAAAATGTGCCTCGACATAACTGATATGCTTACACCAACAGATTCTCCTTTCTACGAAATTGTCCCAGGCAATGCCACTATCCCACAAGGGCAAGTCGTCCTACCTGTCACCTTCGGTGCCAAGGAGCATTATCGTACCGAGTACATTAAGTTCAAGGTCACCGACTTTGAGACTTCTTACCACGCCATCCTTAGAAGACCAGCTCTGGCTAAATTCATGGCTATACCACACTACGTATACCTACTGCTCAAGATGCCAGAACCAAAGGGCAAACTCACACTACATGGAGACCTGAGGCGATCCTGTGAGTGCGACACAGAAGCCGTCGAAATCGTTGCGACTTCTCAGGCACCCAGTCCCATGCAACAAGTCTTCACAGCCTCGAAAAAATTCACCCTGACAGAACTCGAGATTCCAGAGAACAAGTCAGGCGTGGCCAAGGTCAAGCCAACAACAGACAAGGACTTCAAGCCCATTGACCTGGAGACCAGTGATTCATCCAAGACAGCCCTGATTCGCACAGGGCTGGATCCCTAATAGGAAAGCGCGCTCGTCAGTTTCCTTTAGGCCAAACGAGACATCTTCATTTGGAAGCCGGCCGATATGTTAGGTGTGCCCAAGGAACTGATCGAGCACTCACTAAATGTTGATCCCAAAGCTACTCCTAAACGTCAATGATTACGAAGATGCGCTCAAGACAGGATAGACGCTATCAAGAAAGAACTAGCCAAACTACTCGCGGCAGGTTTCATCAAGGAAGTTTTCCACCTCGATTGGCTAGCCAACCCAGTGCTCGTTTGTAAGAAAAACAACAATGAGTGGAGAATGTGTGTCAACTACACAGAGCTCAATAAGCATTGCCCCAGAGACCCCTTCGGGTTACCCAGGATCGACCAAGTCGTCGACTTCACACCCGGTTGCGTGCTACTCTGTTTCCTCGACTGCTACTCGGGTTACCATCAGATAGCACTCAAGGAAGAAAACAAAGCCCAAAACCGCCTTCATCACCCCATTTGGAGCTTTCTGATACAAGACAATGTCCTTCGGGTTGAAGAACGTAGGCGCAACATATGAACGCGCAATCCAGATGTGCTTCAAGAAGCAACTACACCGCAACGTAGAAGCCTACGTGAATGATGTAGTCGTCAAAACAAGAAACCTAGAGGATCTCATCGCAGACCTGGAGGAAACTTTCACAAGTCTGTGAGCCTTTCGATGGAAGCTCAACCCTACAAAATGCATTTTCGATGTAGCCTCAGGGAAACTACTCGGGTTCATCATTAGTCATCGCGGCATTGACGCCAACTTAGAAAAGATCTCTGCTATCACCAACATGCAAGCTCCAGCCAGCATCAAAGATGTGCAGAAGCTTACAGGCTGCATGGCAGCCTTGAACAGATTCATCTCAAACTTGAAGAACGCAGACTACCCTTCTTCAAGTTACTTAAACGACAAGACAAGTTTCAGTGGACAGATGAGGCCGAAAAAGCACTCGAGCAGCTAAAAGATTCTTGTCAAAACAACCAATCCTCACAGCTCCATCACCAAATGAAGATCTGCTCTTATACATCGCCGCAACTACTCATGTCATCAACACGGCCATAATAGTTGGGTGATCTGAACCAGACCACGCTTAAAAAGTCCAGAGACCAGTCTACTTCGTCAGTGAAGTACTCTCGGACTCCAAAACCTAGTACCCACCGGTACAGAAGCTACTCTACGCTATATTACTCACTTCACGGAAGCTACGACATTATTTTCAAGAGCACAGCATAACCGTGATCACCGACTTCCCGCTAGGTGAGATCCTACACAATAGAGATGCCACGCGAAGAATCTCTAAATGGGCAATTAAACTTAGAGCATTGTCCTTGGACTTCAATCCCAGAACAACAATCAAATCCCAAGCCCTAGTTGACTTTATGGCAGAGTGGAGAGAGAATCAACTACCCGCTATCGAAAAACCCAAGCACTGGGTCATGTACTTCGACGGATCACTTAAGCTTGAGGGAGCGAGTGCAGGAGTACTTTTAATCTCCCTAAAAGGTGAAAAACTTAAATACGTCCTTCAGATCTTTTGGGAGGTCTCAAACAATGAAGCTGACTATGAAGCACTTCTACACGGCCTCCGTCTCGCAATGTTACTAGGCATCAAATGACTTCTGGTTTACGGCGACTCGCTAGTAGTCATCAACCAAGTCAGCGACGAGTGGGATCGTAACAAAGAAAACATGGACGCCTACTGTAAGAAAGTCCGCAAACTCGAGAACAAGTTCTCAGGACTCGAGTTCCACCATGTTGTCCGCGACAAAAATGTCACTGCTGATGTATTATCTAAGATGGGTTCGACACGTGCGGAAGTCCCAGTGGGAATCTTCATACATGAACTCTGCAAGCCATCTATCACGGAACAAGTTACTCAACCAACTATCATCAAGGAGCCTCTAGGCCCTGATCGTGAGATCATGATGATCGAAGTCGATTGGCAGACCCCTTTCATTGACTTCATCAGAGAACATAAATTACCCTCCGACAAGAATCAGGTAGACAAGTCTTGTGATGAGGCAGCCTATGTGTTAGTCAGAGAACAACTCTACAGAAGAGGTGCCTCCTCGGGAATACTCAAGAAGTGTGTCACTCGCGAGGAAGGCAAGGATATTTTGGAAGAGATACACAAAGGAATATGCGGCAAACACGCATCTTCAAGAATAATAGTAGGCAAAGCTTTCAGAACAGGCTTCTACTAGCCAACAACATTGGCAGACATGGAAGAACTCATCCGCAGATGCCAGGATTGTCAATTCTTTGCTGTCGGTATTTTAGACCGACAACCCGCCTAGGGGGTACCCTATGTGATCTTGTGTACGTGGGTGTCGTCGAGAATCAAGGAGTCGATGGTGATGCAAGGAAACACAATTTAGACAGGTTCAGACCACTAGATTGCGTAATACCCTACGTCCTGTGTGTTGATTGTATTGATTAGCTTCTATTTTGAGGGGGGGTCCCTGCCTGCCCTTAAAATATAGTCGGTGGAGTAGGGTTATAGGGTGGAGTCCTAGTCGGACATGGTTACAGAATTCTACTCCTAGTCGGTAGAGTAGTTTCCTTGTCTATTCCGACTGGTCTTCAGGGGTCTGTGGAGGCTACATTACCCTGTGGTGTAGCCTTCCATATCCTGATCTCATCCGAGTACATCCCTGAGTAGGCCATACAAGGCTTACTCGTGGCCTAGGAATGTATGCCTGACAAGTCCCCGGATACTTTGTAATCGAGAGGAAAGCTCTGGGTACTTGAGGACGTCGCTTGAGTTCTCCTTGGTACTTTCTGAGTTGTAGATGCGGCCGATCCTTCGAGTACTGGTGCTGTCGCGCGAGTGGAAGGTACTCTCAGCATTCTCCAAGTTTCAGTAACCTTTTCCTTGAGACTTTTTATATGGTAGTGCGTTGACAATCACACTCTATATGGAGTAGTCCCCGAGCCTTAGGTTGAATCGAAGAATGAGCCTGAGGGTCAATCATGTGACTTTGCTCTAACTTTAGTAGTCTTTAGAAAAATGAAAACTTTATCCAGCGGGTACGGTATCCGCAGCCCCCGAGCACTTAGGCGATTATTTGTAGTCGATGAAGTGGTCAAACCTTTGGTCAGAGTATCCGTTACAAATTATGGTGGTAAATCTGATTTATATCTGACCGTTGCTTGATTGACGCTTGGAACCCGGAGGTGATGGAGATATAACAGAGGGGGCCCAGTGGTAATTATCGGTACGCCGTTTTTAACAGATCTACTTTTTGCGCTCCTTTCCTGTGCATCTAGAGCCGTCGCTCTTCCCTGCGCCACCGCCGCCATTGTTGTCTTGTCCTCGCCCTTGAGTGAGATCTGCTACGGATCCTTCCCTCCTCCACCTTTCCCGAGATTGACTGATACGCGTCAAGAAGATGTGGAAGAAACTGGAGAAAACCCAAGGAGAAGCCACGACCACCAGTAAGGTGAGATATAAATCCAAGAAAGGCAAAGAGCTCGCGCTGTCGGCGCCGAAGTGTGGCCCGACAAACCAGACTGCGCTGCCGCCGCTTGGGATCACCTGACAGCACTCTGTGATGAAGGAACCAACAATCCAGGCTTTGGTCGATGCTAAGCTTCTTCAACCAAAGCTTGAACTCGAGTGGAGGCCTACTTTTGGCAACGCGTGGCAGTTTGAGGAGCACCCGAAGGAGACGGTCATGCTTGCACATTTCGTCGAGATAGAACTGACAGTGCCCACCTCCGACTTCTTCAGAGGTATTCTCGGGTACTACAACCTTCAGTTAGTTCACTTGAATCCCAATGGTGTGCTCCATATGGCTATCTTTGTACACTTGTGTGAGGTGTACCTAGGTGTCCCTCCTAGTCTTGATCTTTTTAGAAAGTTGTTTTGTTGTAAGCCGAAGGCCAGTGCAACTAGGATGGAAGTTTTTGGAGGGGCTGGGTTTCAGCTGAGGAACTCAAGTGCTTATCTCAAGTATGACTTGCCTAACTCTCATGGCGACTGGAAGAAAAGTTGGTTTTATGTTGGGAATCATGATCCTGTCTTGCTACTGGTCATTGGCCACGCTCCAAAGCATGCGGATAATTGGGTGAGCGAGCCCGAGGACACTCTTGAAATTGCTGACCTGCTGACTCAAATTGCCGAGTTGAAGTCGTTGGGCTTGACTGGCATCAATGTGGCCGCTAGTTTTCTCAAGCGGAGGGTTCATCCTTTGCAGCAATGAGCTCGCTCAAGCTCGGAGTACTCGGGTTTTGATGACCCGTCACGGATGTCCCCTGACAACATACCTAATGATGATGTGGAGGCGTTGTTGGGGAAGTTTTTTAAGAACTATCAAGGGGTACCAGTGCTTCCAGGAGTTCTTCGTCAGTTTGATAGTTGGTATGGACCAACAGAGGTATGTTCCTTTGCTTGACTTGTGTATTTCGAGGTATGGTAATACCATCGAGTAACAATTATTTGTTTGTAGTCCCGAGTGCTTTTTGGCTTCTTGCCGCAGCCTGAGGGCAGGGAGATTGCCGTGGTTGACACTGATGATGAGCCTTCTCCTCCTGCTAAGAAGAGGAGAGTAGTTCGAAAGAAAGCTGCTGTGCAGCCTATTTCTTCGCCGAGTTTGACCCTCGAGGGGTCGCAGAGTACCAAGTACATAGTCATGTTATTTAAGTATTTTTTGGAAAATTATTTCTTTGCAGAATGTTGATGATTTTAGTCGGTTGGGAAGGCCGACGACTTGACCATGGGTGGTGATGAGGCTACTTCTGGTGAAGTAGTCGTGATTCCCAAAGACGCGGTTGTCAGTGTCGCAGTTATTGAAGAGCTGCCTGTGGGGGTGCCACTCAAAAACTCAGAAACAACAGCCTCCGAGCATGCAGCATCGGCATCGGCAGCCCCCAAGCAGGTTACCAGGGTTACGTCTTCTGAGGTAGCAGATGTTGTGAAGACACCGGTGGTTGCTGCTGGTGCCTTGTTGTCCGATGTTATCGCCAGTGGTGAGTACTCTGATTATTTTGGTAGTCTGTACGTACGCAGTCTCATCCTTGATTTTTTCCAGGACTCGGTGAAAGATAGAGGTCGTACCTCCGACGGCCCCTATGGTGCCGAGTACTCAACCGACAGTTACTGAGAAGAAACGTGTGCGATTGCCACCGCGATCATCTCGGTGAGTTTTTTTATGTGATCTTTCTTTTGATTGTATTTTTGAACTTTCCGAAAAATAGGTGATAACCTCATGTTTTGGCCCAGGGATGCTGAGGATACGATTCCCATGGACACAGGAGTGGAGGCTGGTCTTCCGACTTCACTCTTTGGTCCCTTAGTTGATTTGTCGATAGATGACGCACCTGAGGTTGAAGACACAAGTCGTCTTGGTGCCACTATCTCCATGCTTCAAGAAGTTATCCGCTCAGTGGAGGGCCCAACAGTTCCCTTGAGTTCTGGGGGTGTGCCATCTTCAACGACTGTTGGTGGCACTTTGGCTTTAGTTGATGCGACTAAAGTGGGTGAAGTCGGTTCTCCGGGTATGTTGCTGGAGTATAGATGCTTTGAAGTGGATGTATTTTGTATCCTATAATGACCCATGAGTTTTTGTTGTCAGGAGCTGTTGTGGGTGAATGTCCAGAGCCTCAAATTGCTAAGAATAACGAGGGTCCGGTACTCGAGCTGCTATCGGAATCAGAGTTTCGAAGAGCTATCCAGAGCTTTCAGGTGTGTGAACCATTATCTTTTAACTAATTGTGTTTTGACAAGCCTTGATGACTTGTTTTGAGTGGCTTAGCAGGACCTGTATGACAGAGCCCAAAGAAATACTCGGGCCCTCCAGGAGCATAATTACACCATGCGGCGAGTGGCGCAACTGGAGCAAGAATGTAGCCGACTTACAGAGTCCTTGAGAGTTCATGAGGAGGCTGCAAAGTCTTTTGCAGTAGAGCGGAGTGACCATGAAGTCCTCCAGGGGCGATTGGAGAATCGCTATAAATCTTTGAACAAGAAATATCAGGGTGAGTACTCATGATTTTTGAGTATGTTTGACTATAGTGGTAGGTTCTGATCTGTAATACTTTGGCGCAGAGCTCAAGAGAAAAGAGGTTGCTTCAAGTAGTCAACTTCTTGATTGGAGAAATGCTCATGACCGGGTAGTTGATGAGGCTGACCATATTCGGGCATTGCTAGTTGAGGCTCAGGCTGCATATGAGCATGAAGGAACAGAAAGAATCAAAATAGAGTTATGCTTGCTATGGCAATGGTGACCTGTAGGGACCATGGTAGGACCATAGAGAGGCTACAAGGCGAGCTCCAAGAGTTGACTAGTGCTGCGCAGGATGTAGTCAATGCCATCGCTCCGCTTGAAGATGATGCTGGGCCTCACTCACTAGTCGAGGGGCTGAGAGCTGCTCCGGGTAAAGTTGTTAGCCTCTGTAAGGCTGTTTGCAAACAAGTCATTGCGGTGGTCATGTCATATTACCCAAGGGCAGATTTGATGGCAGCTGGTGATGGAGTTGCTCGGAACTGTACAGAGGATGCCTATGTGCAGTATCTTGAGGAGGCTGAGCCGATTGCTTCGAAGATGTCCGAGTTTGTATCTTTAGAAGAGCCTTTATCTTGTTGAGTTTTTGAGTTGTAACTTGCCGAGTACTTTGTGGGAGTACTCAAAACAATTCTCTAAATTTTATTTGAAGTCTGAATTGTGATCAATGATCTTTTGTCTTGGCTATTTGTTGTAGTCAGAAAGAATAAGTCCAAGTAATCGAGTAGTCGTAGTATCTGTTGCGGTCGTCAATTATTGGTGTTGCTGTTGAAAGTACTCTGACCTTTCTTTGCACGGGCAAACTGTTTACTTTTTGTCTGTTGCAGTTGAATGCCTTCACGTGAGTGTGGTCAGAAAGCGCCTGGCTGACCCTTGTTAGCATTTTCAGGCTGATCGTCATGAGCGAGCAGTAATTTCTGAGTAGGTGGTGGTTGTGGCGCTTGGCTATAAATAGGACCCTGGGGGCTCGACCAAGGTCATGCTTCTATGGTGTAGTAATGGATTGCTTTAGATTGCTATTGTTTGATTGTAGATTCCTCGTAGATTAGAGCCACCTTCCCTCCATATACTCTTGCGCTCGTAGGGATAGCCGCGATGCTAGAAGAATCCTTGTAGGAGGGTTTGCTGCATGCCTCACCTTGCAGCTCGTGATCCAGCTGAGTCCACGCTAGAACTCGCGAGTGATGGGTGATGATTGCCGTGATCTTTATCCAGCTCTCTAACCAGAGGTGGAGGTGTGGCATGCAGTGTGGAATGGCGCACTGAAGCTAGCAAGGGAGCAGTCTTGGTTTTTTTCTCCCTTATGCTGCATCGGGGATTCATTGTTGCCACTGTCGAGGGAGCGGCGGTGAAGGAGTTCCTGGGGTTGTCAGGGAGGAGGACCAGGATATGGCTGCGTATTGCACAGCTTCCTTGCGTGCAGGTCCTGCCTTTTGACACTGCTTACACCTTGGTGATCTAGTAGTTGCCAAGCCTTTGTATCCTTGTGATATAGTAAAATCCTGTGACTTTTGTGCAGACTACTAGTAGGCAGTTGCTTGTAGTCGTTGTTATGCTGTTGTATTGTATTTTGTGTACCCTGACTCCGTTGAGTAGTCGCATGTAACTTTGGAAATTATTCAATGCAAAGAATGCAATCTTGAGTTGTTATCCGATGATTGCGTCGGTCTTGCTTTGGTTAAAGAATGACTAATGATGTAGTCGTGGCTTTTGTGAAGCCTGCTTGTCTTGTGAAGGCGATTGAGAACTCGAACTAGAGTTTCAATAATTGTGGGTACCTCTACGGGTTATGATGACTCGGGAGTCTTGTTCGAGTCGAGAATGAAGAATAGAGCATGGGAGCTCGTAGAGCTGAAGTACTCGAGTGGATGTGAATAGCTGACGAGCTATGATAACTCATTGGGGCTCGGAGAGCTAGAGAGCTCGAGTGGCTGTTGATAGCCAGTGAGTCGTGATAACCTAGAGAGACTTAATGAAATTGGAGAGCTGGGGCTCAGAGAGCTAGAGAGCTCGAGTGGCTGAGGATAGCCGAGTCACTGGCAAGGATGGGAATTTTGCCAAAGAACTTTGTTATTTTTAACTGGCGTGAAAACCCGAGTGTTTATTTAGTAGTCTGCTATGGGTAATAGCGACATAAATGTTCTATGTTCCAAGAGTTTGCTATTTCTTCTCCTGGGAGGTCTTGTAGTCGATACGATCCAGACCTTGTGACCTTGGATATGATGTAGGGACCTTCCCATGGAGAATTGAGCTTGTGCAGCCTTGATGTGTCATGGATACGTTTAAGGACTATGTCTCCCAAGTTGAAGGAGCGCTCTTTAATGTTGCGGTCGTGGTAGCGTCGTAGCCCGTCGAGATATCTAGCTGACTGTATTAGAGCTGCACATCTTGTTTCTTCCAGGCTATCGAGGTCTAGGCGTCTTGTTTCTTCTGCTATTCCTTCATCATATTGTTCAACTTTTGGAGACTGCCACATGACGTCTACAGGGAGGATGGCCTCTGACTCATATACAAGAAAATAGAGAGAGAACCCTGTAGACTTGCATGGTTGAGTGCGTAGTCCCCAAAGGACATTGGGTAGTTCTTTGAGCCATTTGCCTCCTTTTGTGTTGCCGATGTCGTGCAACCTTTTTTTGAGAGCTTCGAGTAACATGCCGTTGGCACGCTCGACTTGGCTGTTGGCCCTTGGGTGAGCAACGGAGATGTATCGTATGTCAATTCCACTATTCTTGCAGTATTTCCAGAAGTCGTGGTTGTTGAAATTAGAACCCAGGTCGGTGATGATCCTGTTGGGAAAACTGTAGCGGTGTACAATTTCGTCCAGGAAGTCGAGGACTCAATCTGCCTTGGGGCAAGTAACAGGTTTGACTTCAATCCATTTGGTGAATTTGTCGATGGCTATGAGTACTCGATTGAACCCTCCTGGCGCAGTTGGTAGTGGTCCTATCATATCAGGCCCCCAGCAAGCGAAAGGCCATGTTGGATGTATCATGATGAGCTTGTAGGCCGGGACATGCTGTTGCTTAGTGAAGAACTAACAACCTTAGCATTTGTGGACTAGCTGTTTTGCATCGGCTAGAGCCATAGGCCAGTAAAAACCTTCTCTGAAAGCTTTGCCCACGATTGTTCGCGAAGAGGCGTGGTTACCACAGATTCCTTTGTGTATTTCTTCTCAGATTTCTTGGCCTTCTTCTCGGGTAACACATTTCATGAGAACCCTAATGATGCGCTTCTTCTGTAGAGGTTGTCTCCGACTAGAACATAGCTTTTTCCTCATCGCGAATTTGCTCAGCTTGGCTTTTATTGGATGGCAATTTGTGATCCTTGATGTAGTCGATAAACGGTGATCTCCAGTCAACTTCTATCATCATGATCTCTCGATTGGTTTCGGGAGGTTTGATAATTGCTGGGATGACTTGTTCCGGTATGGATGGCTTGTGGAGCTCGTGTACAAAAATTCCTGCTGGAACTTCTACACGAGTTGAGCCCATTTTTGACAATACGTCAACAGTTACTTTGTTGTCGCGGACAACATGATGAAATTCCAAGCCTGAGAACTTTTTTCTAGTTTGCGAACTTCTTTACAGTAAGCGTCCATGTTTTCCTTATTTCGATCCCACTCATCATTGACTTGGTTAATAACGACTAGCGAGTCGCCATATACCAGCAATTGTTTGATTCCGAGAGAGATTGCGAGACGAAGACCGTGTAGTAGTGCTTCATACTCGACTTCATTGTTTGAGACTTCTCAAAAGATTTGGAGAACGTATTTGAGTTGTTCACCTTTTGGGGAAATCAAGAGTACTCCTGCGCCGGCTCCTTAAAGCTTGAGGGAACCGTCGAAATACATGACCCAATGTTCTAGCCGTTCGACTGGCGTTGGTACTTGATTTTCCCTCCATTCAGCCATGAAGTCGACCAGAGCTTGAGATTTGATAGGTGTTCTTGCTTTGAAGTCTAGAGATAGAGCCCTGAGCTCTACTGCCCATTTGGAGATTCTACCCATTGCATCCCTATTGTGAAGGATTTCGCCGAGCGGGAAGTTGGTGATGACGGATATGCTGTGTTCTTGAAACTAGTGTCGCAACTTTCGTGAAGTGAGTAGGATTGCATAGAGCAGCTTTTGTATTGGTGGGTACCGAGTTTTGGAGTCCGAGAGTACTTCACTAACGAAGTATACAGGTCTCTGGACTTTGTAAACGTGGTCTGGTTCAGACCGTTCGACTACTACTGCGGTGTTGACAACGTGAGTGGTAGCAGCTATGTACAGGAGCAAGTCTTCGTTCGGAGATGGAGCGGTGAGGATTGGTGGTTTTGATAGGGAGTCCTTGAGTTGTGTCAAGGCTTTGTCTGCCTCCTCTGTCAATTGAAACTTGTCCTGGCGTTTGAGTAGCTTGAACAATGGTAGTCCGAGTTCTCCAAGTCTTGAGATAAATCAATTGAGGGCTGCCATACATTCTTAATGCCAGCTGGAGCTTGCATATTTGTGATGGTAGATATTTTCTCCAGGTTGGCCTCAATGCCGCGGTGGCTGATGATGAACCTGAGTAGTTTTTCGGAAGGTACACCAAAAACGCATTTAGTAAGGTTGAGTTTCCATTGGAATGCTCATAGACTTGAAAAAGTTTCTTCTAAATGTGCGATTAGATCGTCCGGATCTCTTGTTTTGATAACTACGTCGTCTACGTAAGCTTCTATGTTGCGGTGTAATTGCATCTCGAAGCACATCTGTGTAACACGCTGATAGGTTGCACCCACGTTTTTTAACCCAAATGACATTGTCTTGTAGCAAAATACTCCAAACGGGGTGATGAAAGCTGTTTTGGCTTGATCTTCTTCTTTGAGGCTTATTTCATGATAGCCTGAGTAGCAATCGAGAAAACAGAGCAACGCACACCCAGCTGTGGAGTCGACTACTTGGATGATCCTGGGTAGTCCAAAGGGGTCCTTTGGGCAATGTTTGTTGAGATCCGTTTAGTCAACACACATGCTCCATTCGTTGTTTTTTCTTGCGAACGAGTACAGGGTTGGCTAACCAATCAGGGTGAAAAACTTCTTTGATGAACCCTACTACGAGTAGTTTGGCTAGCTCTTTTTTGATTGCGTCTCTTCTGTCTTGAGCAAAACCTTCGTAGGCGTTGTCTCTTTGGGGTAGCCTTAGGATTGACATTTAGTGAGTGCTCGATCAGTTCCTTGGGCACACCGGGCATGTCAGCTGGCTTCGAAGCGATGATATCATGGTTTGCTCGAAGAAAACTGATGAGCGCGGTTTCCTATTTGGGGTCTAACCCTGTTCCAATTAGAGCTGTCTTGGATGGGTCACCAGTCTGGAGATCAAAGGTTTTGAAGTCCTTCTCACTTGTTGGTTTGACTTTTGTTGATCCCGGCTTGTTTTCTGGGATTTTGAGTTCTGTGGGATTAAGTTTCTTTGAAGCAGAGAAAACTTGTTGCATGGGGCTAGGTGCTTCAGAGGTTGCTGCGATTTCCACAGCTTCGGTGTCGCATTCGTATGATCACCTTAGGTCTCCGCGTAGCATTAATTCTCCCTTGGGTTCTGGCATCTTGAATACCAAGTAGACGTAATGTGGTATAGCCATAAACTTAGCCAAGGCTGGTCTCCCAAGTATGGCATGGTAAGAGGTTTCAAAGTCAGCGACTTCGAATCTGATGTACTCGGTTCGGTAATGTTCCTTAGTGCCGAAAGTTACTGGTAGGACAACTTGGCCTAGTGGTATGACTGCATTTCCTGGGTCAATCCCGTAAAATGGTGAGTCCGTTGGAGTGAGCATGTCTGTGATGTCAAGGTACATTTTTGTTAATGTTTTGGCGAAGATGACGTTCAGCCTGCTTCCGCCGTCAATGGGTACTTTGGTCAATCTTGAGCCTGCAACAATAGGCTCAAGTACCAGAGGGAATCGGCCTTGTTCTAAGAAGCTTGTCCATTGATCCTTTTTGCTGAAGATTATGGGTACCTCAGACCATTTGAGTGGTGTGGGAGCTGCTGGCTCGATGGCCATAATTTCTCTGAGTACTAGCTTGTTGGACCGTTTGGATGTGGTACCCAGGATTCCGCCAAAAATGACGTTGACTTTCTTGGAGGCGGTCTGGAAATCTCCTTCGCCTTCTTCATCTTTATCGATTTTTCCTTTGCCCTTATCCTTTTTCTGACTATATTCTTCAGGAGGTGGTGGTGCGGGTAGATCTTGCATTACTCGGCGCATGCTGTAGCAATGTATCACTGAATGTTTGCTGTTTGGGTGCTATGGGCATTGCTTCTTGCGTAACTCAGTGAAGGTGGATCCCTCCTCGCGTTTGTGAGATCCTTTCTTCCCTGTGTTGGTCATAGTAGCAATAGTGTTGTCGGGTTTGCGTTTGCGGTTCGGATTACCCGAGTATTTATTTTGAGTATCAGTATTTCGGTTCCTGTCTTGTTCATGACTGTTGTTATTGTTGTCGCGACCGCGGTTGCGATGGGAGCCGAATTGCTCACGCTCTTTATCTTCTTCGTCCCATTGTTGTACCATGACTTTGAGATCTTTGACGGTGACTGGTCGTCGTCTGCCAAAGTCTTGGTATGTTTGACGATCGTTGAGGCCATTTTGAAAGCACTTGATGACGTCTGTTTCTGAGATGTCGACTATTGTAGCCTTCTTTTTGAAAAATTGGCGCAAGTAGTCGCGGAGTGTCTTGCCTTATTTCTGTTTAACTTGACTTAGATCGATTTTATTGCCTGGTCGGGACATGGAGCCTGCGTAGTTATTGGTAAAAGCTTTTGTCAAATCTTTCCAAGAGTCAATGGTTCTAGGCTTGAGTGACTCAAGCCATGTTAATGGCGCGTGTTCCATGCATATTGGAAAATGGATGACCTTTGTGTCATCGTTGCCTCCGGCTGCCTGAACTGCCAGTGAGTAGCACCGAAGCCATTGAACTGGGTCCTACATGCCATCGTACTTGGTGATTCCTGTTGGCTTGAATTTCTCAAGTAGCCAGTCCTCATTACCCACGTGGTGAAAGCAGGAAAATGGTTATAGTTGTCGAGTTCGTGTTCGCGTTCACGATGACTGTTGATTACTTCCCTTAAATCACTGAAAATTGACACTTTGCGATCCTTTCTGCAATGGCAAGGGTTTTTTGTAGAGTTGGTGCAGCTGGCATCTCCAGCATCCTTATTTCATCTTGGGGCCTCGCGTTTATTTTGTCCTTGGCTCAGTTGTCTTGGTTGGTTGACTACCTCGTTACTTTTTCTTTGAGCCTCACAATGTCCAGCGTGGACCACGACGTCTCTGCTGCCGTCTTAATGGGCTGAGTTGCGAGGAATAGATGGGATTGGGGATTTTTTATCGAGTAGTTTGTAAGCTTGCTTTGCGAGTTGCGCGATTAATCCTATTCCTCGTTGTGCGAGTTGAGCTGTTAATTCATTGTCTCTGTCGTGAGGTATGAGAGTTGATATAAGATTGATTGAGGCAATTGCTGCGAGTGGAGTGTTGTGTTCTTGGGCTTGCACTGTGTCGAAAGCTCTTTCGAAGTTCATAATGGGGATGTTTGTAGCTAGTAGTTGTCGACGTTCAGCCCGAGTAACATTGCGTGCCCTTCTTTGGTTTCTCTGTTCAGAAGTTTCGTCTTGTGTGGCGTTAGCTGATGACTAGTCTTCTGAAATGTTGTCGACTTGTGCTATCCGTCGAGAAGTTCTCTGTTGGCTAGTACCCACATCATTGTATTGTGTGATGATGAAAATTTCTCTGTCTGGGTAGTAGTTTCCAGAGCTTGATGTTGCAATCTCTGTAGTGCTTTCTTCACGGTTTGAAGTGAGTGGGATGCCTTCTTGATACGGGAGGTTGTCTGTGTGAGCGACAAGGTGCAACTCGGAGTCAAGGGTGAGGAAAAATGGCTTCATCCACGGCCAATAAATGAATCTGCCTTGTGGGGTTGAAGTAACTACCAAACCTTGAGCTGGGCCTGATAATGGAATTTCTTGGATAAAGTCTGAGTCATAGTCGCAATCCGTAACTATTTCGACTTCGGGTTGGGTTCAAGTGAGGAAACCTTGCTGGACCTCGGCTAAGTTGTGGAGTCCGTACAGGAATCGTCTTCGAGTTGAAGTCGACTTACGGGATAACTGGGGCTTCAGCTTGTGTCGACTAGTCCGAGTCGAGGTCGAGTCCGAACCATAGTCAAACTTGTTGTTTTTGACATTGAAAACTTGGTTGTATTGAACTTCTTAGCTTCTGTTTTGAGGGGGGATCCCTGCTCGCCCTTATATAGTCGGGGGGGCATGGTTACAGGGTGGAGTCCTAGTCGGACATGGTTACAGAATTCTACTCCTAGTCGGTAGAGTAGCTTCCTTGTGTATTCCGACTAGTCTTCAAGGGTCTGTGGAGGCTACGCTACCCTGTGGTGTAGCCTTCCATATCCTGATCTCATCCGAGTACGTCCCTAAGTGGGCCGTACAAGCCCTACTCGTGGGCCTGGGGATGTATGCCTGACATTCGCCAAAGAACAACACGTTCCCTCCTACAAGCTTATCACAATACCTCCAACATGGCCCTTTGCATGCTGGGGGCTCGACATGATCGGTCCACTTCCAACAGCCCCAGGAGGATTCAACCGAGTACTCGTGGCCATCGATAAATTCACCAAATGGATCGAAGTCAAACCCGTGACTTGCCCCAAGGCCGACCGAGTCCTCGACTTCCTGAACGAGATCGTTCACCGCTACGGTTTTCCCAACAGGATCATCACCGACTTGGGTTCAAACTTCAACAACCACGAGTTCTGGGAGTATTGCGAGAACAACGGAATCAACGTTTGCTATGTTTCCGTCACTCATCCACGTGCCAACGGCCAAGTGGAACGTGCCAACAGCATAATACTCGAAGCTCTCAAGAAACGACTACACGATATCGGTAACACCGACACTACAATAGTGGAGTCAAGCAACAATGCGATGGTGTTGGTGCTTGCACGTTGGTAAATTAGTTTTCTTTGCCTTCTTTCTTTTCCTTTTTTTCCTGTAAAAGTTGTTACCATACTTATGTTAAGTAACTATGATAAAAATATTTATGTAAATTATTAGGAAAGTTATTTAAAATAATTTTTGAGTAATAATTTAAATACATATATTGAAATTTTATTTATAATTTTATTATTGTTTTTGTTAAAGTGTTATTCCTGAAATAGTTGTTTCATAAAAAATATTTAACTAAAAGTTGTTTTCCTTAAAATCATATCTGAATAACTTTTCCTTGTAAATTTTTTCAAAAATTGTTTGTTGATAGTTGTATACAAATAACTTTTTGCTTTCAAAGGTTTTTAAAACAAAGTTATTTATTGGTTTTCCCTTCAAAAAGTCATTTATTTTTTAAATGACTTTTTAGGTAGAAGAAAAGCTATGTAGATAACTTTTTCAATTTTTGAAAAATAGTTGAAGGTGGTGGGGACCATAATGTGAGACAAATAGGAAGAGGGGCAGTGGGGGAAAGAATACCACTCATGTGAAAATGTGTTGTGTGGAAGAGCTCCCGATGCATGCTAATTCGCTCTGGCATGGCCACGTTGCTCTCCTATCCCTCTGGTCCGGGTGCATCATGCTTGTGCACCCTGGTCACCCCGCTTCCCAACGCGCATCGTCGACGAGCTCCGCCCAAGCAGAGCATTTTCGGCATGAGGTACATTGGAGGCTGAGGTGAAGCCACATTTTTCGACTTTAGCCGCGCAATGTAAGCCATTTTGCGTCTTTTGCCCAGTTTTGATGGTGAAGCTATTTTCAAGATGGCTCTTTGGTAGGGCTTCACCAGGAGCTGGTGGTGGAGGTGGCGAAGAAATACCGTCAATAATGGTGGCCTTAGCCACTAGATGTAAGGTGGTGAGAGGAGGAGAGGGAGGGGAACCTGTGGGAGCCTCGATGCACGGCCAGCTTAGTTTCTAGCATTTCTACAAAATATGGTATATTTCATAATAATACTGTAACAACCAGGTTGTTAAAGTCTCAAGAATGATCATTAAAGTAATAATGGTGAAATTAGGATGAAAACAAGGTATTATGGCCAAAGTCAAATTTGAGTCAAATTTGACAAAAATTCAAATTCAAAGATTCAGATTTGGAGAAATTTGAAAAAAAAGAAGTCAAGCATTGAAGGTATTTAGAATTGAAAGGAATCAAATTGGAAATCAAATTAAAGCCATAAGCATCTCAAATTCATAGTCAGTGATGGATTGGCAGAGTTGGGCTTCAAGATGCAAAATGGAACCCCTGTCATATGGTTAAAAAATTCCAGGAGCTGTTGGGCAAAATAAACCGAGTTTGAATGGTTGAATTTGAACTTAAAGTGAAGCATCGGGCTGTCTGCAAATGTTTTGATGAAACTGAATGAGGTCCTTCATTTGAACACTGAACTGACAAAACCCTAGCCCGATTTCAGAGTTAAAATTGACGGGGTTATAGTGATCTTTGGCACTCGAAGCGAATCAATCAATTTATTCCTACAAGATTGATAGGAGGTTACAGTGATCTTTGGCACTCATCGTTGACTTGATTGATCACCACCAGTGAGTCGCTGTAGATCAGCAATCAATTTATTCCTACGAGATTGCTAGGCGGAGCTCGTGCAGAAGCGCCTCGTATTCAGCTTTGTTGTTGGACAGTTCCCAGAAGATTTGCTAGACGTACTTGAGTTGTTCTCCCTTGGGAGATGTCAAGAGTACTCCTACACTAGTACCCTCGAGCTTGAGTGATCCATCAAAATACATGACCCAGTGCTCTGGACACTCTGCCATGAAATTGACTACGACCTTGAACTTGATTGCAGTCCTTGATTTGAATTCCAAGTACAATCCTCTGAGTTCTACCGCCCACTTAGATATTCTTCCTGTTGCATCCCGATTGTGGAGAATTTCTCCCAGGGGGGGGGGTCGGTGACAACAGAGATCTTGTACTCCTAGAAGTAATGTCGTAAATTGCGCGAGGTGAGCAATATCGTGTACAGCAGCTTTTGGATAGGTGGATATCTTGTCTTGGAATCTGACATCACCTCGCTTACGAAGTAGATGGGCCTCTGTACTTTGAATACATGGCTTGGTGCTAGTTTTTCAACCACAATCACCGTGTTGACAATGTGAGTAGTTGCGGTGATATAGAGCAGCAAGTCTTCATTCGGGTTTGGCATCGTGAGGACCGGTGGCTTTGATATGAAGTCCTTTAATTGTTGTAGGGCTTGATATGCCTCCTCGGTCCACTGAAACTTGTCTTGCCGCTTGAGTAGTTTGAAGAAGGGTAGGCCCCGTTCTCCAAGCCTTGAGATGAATCTGTTGAGGGCCGCCATGCATCCAGTCAGCTTCTGGACGTCCTTGATGGCTGATGGGGCATGCATGTTGGTGATGGTGGAGATCTTCTCGGGGTTAGCTTCAATGCCTTGGTGACTAATAATGAACCCGAGTAGTTTCCCGGAGGCCACGCCAAAGATGCACTTTGTCAGGTTGAGCTTCCACCGAAACTCTTGCAAACTTGTGAAAGTTTCTTCTAGATTCGCAATCAGGTTGTTGGGATTTCTGGTCATTATGACCATGTCATCCACGTACGCCTCCACGTTGCAGTGTAGCTGCTTCTTCAAGCACTCCTGGATTGCCCGTTAATAAGTAGTGTCTGCATTCTTCAACTCGAAAGATGTTGTTGTGTAGAAAACAGCTTCGTATGGGGTGATGAATGCAGTCTTGATCTAGTCTTCCTTCTTGAGAGCTATCTGGTAATTCCCCAAGTAACAATTGAGGAAGCAGAGGAGGGCACATCCAGCTATGGAGTCAATGACTTGATCAATCCTATGGAGCCTGAAAGGATCCTTTGGACAGTGCTTGTCGAGGTCTCTGTAGTCAACACACATCCTCCACTCATTGTTATTTTTTCTTTCGCACCAGGATAAGATTGGTGAGCCACTCTGGATGATAGACTTCTTTTATGAAGCTCACCGTGAGTAGTTTGGCCAGCTCTTTCTTGATGGCTTTCCGTTCTGTCTTGAACGAATCATCGTAGGCGTTGCCTTTTCGGTGTAGCTTTTGGATTCACGTTGAGTGAGTGCTCGATCAACTCCCTAGGCACCCTCGGCATATCCGCTGATTTCCATGCGAAGATGTCTCAATTGGCACGGAGGAAGCTGACGATCACGCATTCCTATTTAGGATCCAGCCCTGTGCCAGTCAAGGCTGTCTTGGAGCTATCACCAGTCTCAAGGTCAATGGCTTTGATGTCTACTTGGCCTGCCGGCTTGACCTTGGTTGCCCCTGACTTCTTTTTTGGAATCTCGAGTTCTGATGGGGACAGCTTTTTTGATGCGGCAAAGACTTGCATCATCGAGTTTGGTACTTGAGTAGTTACTGCTAGCTCTACAGCTTTTGTGTTGCAGTCGTACGACCTCTTCAAGTCTCCGCACAAGGAGAATACTCCCTTGGGTCCCAGCATCATGAGTACTAAGTACACATAGTGTGGGATGGCCATGAATTTGGCCAATGCTGATCTCTCAAGGATGGTGTGGTATGATGTTTCGAAGTGCACCAGATCGAACTGGATGTATTCTGTCTGGTAGTATTCTTTGGTCCCAAAGGTAACTGGCAAAACCACCTGTCCGAGGGGTACAGCCGCGTTGCCCAGGATGATCCCATAGAACGGAGAGTTCATTGGGGTGAGCATATCAATGACGCCGAGGCCCATCTTCTTTAGTGTCTTGGCGAATAGGACATTGAGACCGCTACCACCATCGATGAGTACTTTAGTAAGTCTGGAGCCAACGACAACCCGATCCATGACAACGGGATACCGTCCTGGGTCTGAGAAACTAGTCCATTGGTCCTTCCTAGCGAAGGTAATTGACACCTCGGACAAATTGAGGAACGTTGGCATCACAGGTTTAATGGACATTATCTCTTGAAGAGTGAGCTTCTGGGACTGCTTAGTAGCAATACCCGGGGTTCCGCCGAAGATGTCGTTGATGATGTTGGATGGGTTCTGGAACTTGCCATTGTCACCATCGTATTCATCTTCCTTGGCCTTGGCCTTGGCCTTCTCTTTGGTGCTAGATGGCTTTGGCAGGTCCTTCATGACTCTTCGTTAACTAAAATAATTTACGGTAGAGTGCTTGTGGTATGGGTGCCATGAGCACTGTTTCTTCAGGAGCTCATTGAATAAGGGCATGTTTTGATTCTTGCTGCCACCATTCTTTGACAACTGCAAAATTGTCGTGACAGTATTGTCTGGCTTGCGCTTGCAGTTGTGACCTCCCGAGTAGTTATTTCGGTTGCCATTGTTGGAGTGATCATTGTGGTTCTTGTCATTGCGTTGGCCATTGTTCTGATTGTTGTTGTTCTGGCCCTTGTTGCGATTAGACTTGAATTTTGATCTCCCTATCTTCTTCATCTACCCACGTCTGTACCATGATCTTGAGAGATTTGACATCAATGGGCGTCTTCTGCCGAACTCTTGGAACATCCGGTGGTCGTGGAGGCCGTTCTGGAAGCAATCAATAACGTCGCGCTTCGTGACATCCACGATTGTGGCCTTCTTGTCAAAGAAGTGACATAAGTAGCTCCATAGGGTCTTGCCTTCTTGTTGTTTAACTTGAGACAAGTCGATGCTGTTGCCAGGACGCTGTATTGCCCCTGCGTAGTTGTTGGTCTTTGCTACCTTGAGGTCCTTCCACGAGTTGATGGAGTTCTTATCCAACGATTCGAGCCATGTGAGTGGCACCGCATCCATGCAGATGGGCAAGTAGATGACTTTGGTGCCATCGTTTCCCCAAGCTACTTGTACTGACAGTGAGTAGCACCGGAGCCATTGGGCTGGGTCCTCCTTGCCATTGCACTTGGTGATACCCGGGGGTTTGAACTTTTTGGGTAGAGTTGTCCTCCTCACATGTCTTGAGAAGGCGGGGAACCTGTCAGTATCATCTCCTGGGTGTTCAACTTCTTGCTCGTGCTTGCAGCGCCGTCCGTTGATGATGGTATGGGCATCACGGTTGGCATTGATCTTGTTGCGGAGGTCTCCTACTGGGCATTCAGGCTCTGGGTTAGCCCCACGGTGGCCACAGCCTCCTGAGGGTCCTGCCCAACTACCTTCAGCTCCAGCTTGGCTTGGTCTCACACCTTCGAGTTGACTTGGTCTGGACGGAGGGTCTTTATGGCTGCTGCCATGTTGATTTCGCTGGGATGAAGAACGTTGGACTGACTATATCAGATTCTGCTGATCGAGTTCTTCATACGTGAGTTCAACCAACTACCTTGTGTACTTGTTTTGAGGTATCGCGTGGGTGATGAGATCAATAGATGCGACGATAGCTAGGGGAGTACGATGGTGACGTGTTTGAACTGCTTCAAAGGCGTTATCCAAGTTCTGGATTGGTAGGTTCGATGCAAGAAGGCGGCGACGCTCTACTTTTGCGATGTTAATTGCTCATCGTCGAGTTCTTTGAGCTTCGATCTCTTCTCCGACAACGTTGGCGGTGAACTCATGTCGGCCAGGTGATGCTCATGTCACGGGTTTCTATCCCGTTGCTCCTCTTCCTCGTCCACTTGTCTAGTAATGATTGCAAAGAGTTCTCGCTCTGGAGAGTGGCTTGCCAAGCTTGAAGTGATGAACTCTGTGGTGCCGCCTTCCTCGTAGATGGGCGATAGAGGAGCTCCCTCCTAGTATGGGACAGTGTCGAGGTAGGCGATGAGGTGCAAATCATCATCTTTGGTAAGAGTGGGTGGCCTCATGTTGGGTTAGTAGATGAATCTGCCTTCTAGTGGGCCATAGATGTATTTATGACAGATGGAGCCCTTCCCCGACCTCTACGGGAGCGACCGACTGGTCTTTCCCAGTGTTGTAGCCATCGCTTGTGGAGTCCGAGTAGTCGGATTCCTCGTAGCTGCTATCCAACTCAGGTTCGGGCATCTTGCCTCGACGTCCGGCCCGTCATGGAGGTCCATGCTCTCAGTCATACTCCTCCCTGTGGCGGATCTCCTCATCTTCTCGGCGGGAGATGCGGCTGTTGATCGTGTGCCTTACGTCGTGTCCTCAGTTGACCCAATCGCGGAGGTCCTTGTCGCACCGTGAGCCAGAGCGTTGCAACTTTGAACTCGTGCCCCGCTTCTATCAAACTAGCAGAGATGGGTCCTTGCGGTTGATTAAGGTAGCCGTAGTCTGGACCATTGCTTGCACTCGAGCCAATCTCGGGGTGTTGGGAAGGAGAGTGGTGAGCTCTTCGTTGGCGGTGACAAGGTTCTCCTTTGGAGTCATGTACACCTTGTGACCGGCGTAGTCCATGGTGAATTCTCGTCGAGGTTGCGAGGGCAGATAGTGTGCTATTTGCTGGAGCACGGCCTCCTCCTCCTGTCCCGGTGAGATTCAGCATGTTCCCCATAACCGTTGGCGTTCTTAGTAGCATTGAGGATCTACTATCGTGTAGCGGCTCGATTGGCGTTCTTCTGAACACATTGTGCCTTGGCTTGCTCCATTTCCCCCTCGACAGTTCATTCATCATCGGAGACCGGTGCCACTAGAGCGACAGCTAAACAAAACCGGGGGGTGAGTTGCTATCAGAGTCATCAGTGGACTCGACGAAAGCTTCTATCTGGTCCTCGTCTTCTATAGCCGGCTCTAGAGCCATCACGGACTGCATCTGGGAGCATCCCTCCGAAGTCTAATCCAGATTGGTGGTGCAGTCTGTCTCCACACCTTCCTCCAGGATTGGAAAAAGGGAGTCGCTGGTGAGCAGATGGCTGCTAATGATAGACTCGAACTATGGCTCATCCTCAGCTAACCAGTCATTGACCGAGTTGAAGAAGTTCGATCTCACCATAGCTTTTCTCATCGCCTCCTAGAAGGTGGCAGCGGTGTTCCTCAGCCCGTAAGGAATACGAGTCTAAGGGGTCGAACCAGTCCGTGTTCCTCTAAGAGTAGATTTGTAGAGGGTTATGCACTCGGCTAGCTAAGACACGATCTGATCTATAGTTTGGACCAGATCATCAATAGAGAGGACTGCGAGGGCCCCGTCATTGCTGCTGTAGGATATAGCAGATCGCCGACCGGAACTCATGGGTCCCTAGTTTGTAGCGGCCCCCCAAGGATTACTCGGTTAGCCTGAGTCTGGTAGCCAACCAGATTGGATCTGTTAGCTAGATCCGAGTCACCCGCGACTAGTGCCATAGCCCAATTGAAGGTTTCGATCTTCTCGACCGAGGGACTGGGGATGATGCAAGGCACCTCCCCAATGAGAAGCTGGCCCCTGAGAGGGACCGAGTGGTTGGCCGCACGATCGCCGGTGGCGGAGGCAGCGTGATGTTCCCAGAAGGGAATTGCTGCTCCCATCACGGTGAAGATGATGCAGCTCTTCAGGATCTTGACAGCGTCCATTAGGCTCACCAACTGACACAGTGAACCCCTACCTGGCGCGTCAACTGTCGGGGGAATAGTCCAGCAGTCCACCATGGGTAGACCAAGGTGGTTGATTGTGCGGAGGGGATCGCCGCACCTAGAGGTAGATGGATGAACACAAGGACACAGGGGACTTTACCAGGTTCGGGCCACTAGATTGGTGTAATACCCTACGTCTTGTGCTCAGGGTTGTATTCTCAGTGTATAACGTATCGAATATGGCTTGTGTTTTTGAGGGGGGTCCCTGCCACCCTTATATAGTCTGGGGGGTAGGGTTATAGATTCGATTCGATCTAATCCTAATCAGTTACAAGGAAATCTACTACCTTTCGGTACAAGTTATCTCTTTACATATTTAAACATTCCTATCTCCAACTATATCTCTTGATGCTGATCATTCAACTTGATCCATACACCTACCCTAAGTCCCCCTCGTATGGGCCGTGGCACCCCCTTTCGAGAATAGCTAAGCCCATCTGAATGGTACCCGAGGTTATATCCCCCACACCTCCCATCTCACCGCTGCCGGGGATGGCCACCGGAGGTCTGCACACCCGTGAGAGCGATGGTGTGCTCCTCGGTGGGGATCAGCCCTCGTCTCCGCTCGTCCCCAACATTGGTTGGCTTGGTCGTCGCCGTTGGTCGCCTAAGCCGCCACCTCGGATCTGCAGCCTCCTAGCCCAGATCTGTGCCTCGAGGCCGGGGGGGGGGGCACTCGCATCGCCGTCGTTGCCTCTTGTTGCCGCCGCCACCTGCCTCTTGGTCGCCCGCACTCCTCTCTCCTCCCCGTCTCTCTCTTCCTCCTCCCTTCACCCTACCGCACCCAAGTCGTGTTTCGGTCGCTCCCCAAGGTTGCCGCTCTCGTCGGTGGTCTTCTCCAGCAGATCTTTCACCAGATCTACCCCCCTGACCCAGATCCGTCGCTCACTCTTTGTTGCCGATGGTGGTCGCTCGTGGGGCAATGCCTCCTCCAGCCGTCTTCTTTACTGGCAGGGTTGGGCGGATGCTGTCTTCGTCCTTCCCTTGTTGCTTTAGGGTGCCGCCGCCACCATCCATGGAGGCCGCCTCTGCTATGGGTAATCCCTAATCATCATCATCGAGTGTTGCTAGGTAGGGGGAGGGCTTCATCCGTGCCTGCATGTGCTCTTCTATTCGCATCTTCATGTTGGTCTGCCACCTCTGTCAGGCTGCCCTCTTCCCGAACCTTCAACTAGGTCTCCAAAGGTGTGTTTGCGGTGCTTGGTTGTGGATGTCATGAGAGAATGCTCTGTCCGGTGTTGTTCGGCGCTGGCAGTGGCTACATCCATGGTTGTAGCTCACTCTGTTGGGGGTGCTGTCGAGGTCATCCACAACACTTTGGTCGCGCCAAGTGAAAACTTGGTCCATTCTCTCTTGAATGGAAGGACGACGGCTACTAGCAATGAAAGCGGACGGACAAAATCCTGTATTTGTCCTGTATTTGGAGATAAATGAAAACGGGATGGTAAAGTCCGGTAATGGTATGGGAAATAGGACAGGAATACCTGGTAATGGTACGGTATACGATTGAGGGGGTATCCCACTCGTATTTGCGGGATCCTGTTTTCAACCGAGATGGTCCCGTATTCATCCCGTTTCCAATTAACCGGGATAGCCCACTACCTGTCTACCTCAATCCTCACCCCCACTGGCCCAACCCCAATCGGCCTAGGCCCGACAATCAACCCTAGGTTGCCTGGCGTCTCAGTCTCATGACTCACGGTCTCAGGCTCGGCGGCGCCGCAACTCCCTATCTCCCCATTCCGCCTCGCATCGGCATCTCGCTCTCGCTGTCTCGCATCTCGCTCAGACGCCAGTCGCCACTCGCCACCCACCCATCCCACCATCAGCCCCTGGCTCTGGCTAGCCCCCTAGCCCCTGCCATGTGCGCGTGCACCCACCCGCCCCAGGCACGCCCGGTCGCCTGCTGCCTGCACGGTAGGACCTCGCACGGCCGCCGCCGCCGCCGGCCTGCCCCCAGGCCCCAACCCCGCACGTCCGCACCGCCAGGCGCCAGCGCACGCGGCACGCCCCTAGCCCCCGCCGCCGTCGGCCCCTAGCCCCCTACCGGCCTGCCGCGTGCCGTTCCTAGCCGAAGGAGAAGGAGTAGAGAAGGATGCCGCGCAGTGGAGAAGGAGGACAAAGCGGCCGTTCCCGGCTATCAATCTATGTCTTGTTGTTGCCTATTTGCAAATGGCTAGCTGTTGTTGGTGTGTATGCTGCATGGCGTTGTGGCAATGTCGGTGGCTGCTGGCTGGGCGCTTGGGAGGCTAGGAAGCTGGTGTTGGTTTGCTATAATGCTGTGGTGTTGGTTTCCTATGGCCTGTCACCTGTGGCGTTGGTTTGCTGATTGCTGGCGTTGGATTTGGAATGTGTGCTGTGCTGATGGTTTGCTGGGCAGCTGGTGTTGGATTTGGAACGTGTCAAGTCATCCCAGCGTATGGTCCCGGTTCCCGCCCGTTTCTATTTTATTACCGCTCACATTTGTTTGTTTCCTTATACCCATTTATCCCGATTCCCATCCTGCTCCCGGCTGTCCCGCTCCCGTTCCCATTCCCGGTGAAAAAATATGGGACATGACACGAAAAAATATGGGACAGGACATGGTTAAGGGGTCTTCCCGCCCATTCCCGTCCGTTTTCATTGCTAACGGTGACGTCTTTGTCATCATTCCCTCCCTGGAGGTGCCGTCTTGCGTATCCCTCCGCTTTGCTAATTCGGCTCAGATGATGTTGGCATTGTTCTGTTTGTTTGGTAGTTCTGTAGGCAATCTTTGCGATGTCTCTTTGTGATCTTGCAGGTTGTCAGTTGTTTTGGTCGCGCCGCGCCATTAGTTAGGAGTGTTGTTGTGGGGTGAGTGGGGTTTTTTGGTCGTCTTTGGGTCACCACATGGTCGCTCCTTGGTCGTCTTTTGCTGTGCCTGCAGATGTTCCTCATTGTCATCGCCGTGGATTGCTCGCTGCCTTCCCATTGAAGTGGCTTTCATCCAGGCATGGCGGTATGCTGTATGGAATTGCCAGGTGAAGACTTGGTCTGCTCCTCCATGGACGAACGGACGATGGCGGCATTGGTGTTGCTTCCTTCTTGGAGGCATCATCTTGCATGACTTCCTCACTGAACCTCCGCTGGCTTCGGGTTATTAGGAATTCAGTGATGTGCGTGTGTTCATGGTGTCTCTCTCCTGCAGGCATCAGTCGTCTTGATCGTGTTTTTCTTTTCTATTGTTGTGTTTGTGTTGTTTGTCGCTGGTGGTGCCTCTTGTAACTCTACGCTTTGAGATTTCTCCGAAAATTGCATCGTTGTAATTCTTTTCTTCTTAATGAAAAACATGCTATGCACGTTTTTTTTTTATCCCTGTACTTCGGGTGGAGTGGTGAATCCCTCCGTTGTGCTCTAGCTTCGCCCTGGCGTAAGAGCATTGGTATTTGAATGCAAATAACACAATGTAGCTTGTCTTCTGACAGCAGCCTCAGTTTTGCATGCAAGTTTTGTGGCCCACGGCCATCGAGCAGCTCAGCATTTCTACAAAATACGGTATACTTCAATAATGCGAGGCCTCTAGCTTTCTTTAGGGAATCCAAAGGCCCTCTGTCGTTGTGAAGAACAATTTACGAACTGGGCCATTCTAACAGGATTCCGAATATGGGCCATGATCTTCGGCTTAAACAAAAAATTGGACACGATCAAGCCCAACTAAGGTACCATCGAAGGCTTCTATTTCTTGAGTCGCCTAAGTTGTTACTATAGTTGAATCGGCTGGAGTCGTGCAAGTTCTATTTTTTGAGGAAGGTCATGCAAGTTCTATTGTTTTGTAGGAAGTAGTTCCCAGTAATAGAAGCATAATACTGAGTTATATGAAGCAGCCGATTCAACTACTCGCATGATGTCCCGTCGTTGTGACTTGCTGTCCATGTTGTCATAGGTAGCATGCGCAGTTCAATTGTATGGAAAAATAAAACTGAAAACAAAGATAGTAGAAACTTTCAAATCACCAACATTTGAACTAGATAGTCTACACAACCAGAGTATAATATGCTTATAAGAGCTATAGCTAAGGTAATCAAAGAAAATGCTAAACAACATGGCGCCAAATGTGTACCGATTAGTACCAAACAAGGGTGCTCCTCAAACTGAAATCATCTCACAATTACTACCTCCAACCCTATACCTATTAACTGAGGTCCAACACCCCAAACGAGAAATAAAATTCTCTGATCAAGCAGTTAACTGAATCGTCAGCGACTAATCAAGGGGTAGTTACGATGTGCTGCATGCAAAAGACGCCCCCTGCAGAGTGGTTACCATGCCCAGCAAGAGTTTGCATGATCAGTGGCCTCCTCCCATGGAGACGGACCGGAAGCTGGTCTTGGACAGCTTGGGCAGCATGAAGATGCCCGCGACGGCGGAGGTGAAGGCGAACACGGAGGCGACCCCGAACGCCGGGATGTTGCCCTTCCCGAACAGCTCGTCCCACGGCCCGGAGCCGACGGCGATAATCATCTGTGGCACCACGATGGAGATGTTGAGGACCCCCGTGCACAGCCCTGCACAACATGCACAAACGCAGCAAGTTCATCAGGGTCCGGCCGGAGCAATCTTATCTTGGAGATTCTTCGATCATCGGCAAGCGACTCACCCTGCCCGCCGCCGTTGCTCGCCGCCAGCTGCGCCGTCACGGCGAACGGGACGCTGCACAGCACCGCGAAGGGGAAGCCGAGGGCGACGAAGAGGGCGAGCGCGGCGCTCTTGAGGCCCTTGTCGGCGGCGGCGGCGTCCTGCACGTTGCCGCCGATGTCCCCGAGCGACCAGGAACCGAGGATGGTGACGAGGGCCATGGCGACGCAGACGATGAAGCTGCTCATGACCCACACCACCTTCGCCGTGAGCTTCCGGCACATGGGCTCGATGAGGAAGGAGCTGAATCCCAGGACGACGGAGTTGAGCAGGAGGCCGAAGGCGCCCTGTCTGACGCCCTCCTGGAAGTTGGCGACCTCGGCGGGGCTCCCGTCGGGCCTGCCGTGGTACATCTCGCGGCCCATCCAGTCGGTGTCGAAGAGGATGAAGGGGAACCAGGAGAGCCAGGTGAGGCCCGTGACGATGAGCACCTGCGGCATGCCGGGGGGCAGGTCCTTGAGGCCCTTGAACACGGCCATCGGGCCCGACGGCTCCCCGTCGCCCTGCTGCTGGGCCACCACCGCCGGGTCCAGCGGCACCTCGTTGGCGAAGATCATGGTCACCACCGTGGAGAGGCCCAGGAACACCACGGAGACCAGGAAGGCGGCCTTGAGGTTGGCGCAGGCCTCGCAGCACGCCCGGGTCTGGAGGAACGGGAACCACTTGTGCCAGTCGTTGGTGGAGCCCGAGGAGTAGCCCAGGATGTTCCCGATCGCCATCCACGACACGAAGATGGCGTTCGCCGCGCTGGGGCCGTGGCTGCCGGCGAGGTCGGCCATCAGCGCGCGCGCAGGGCCCTGCACCGTGTTGTTGGAGAAGTCGAGCAGCCAGAACCCCATCACGAAGAACACCGCAGCGTGCAGCCGCTTCCCCGTGTAAACCCTGAGGCATGCACCCATTTCCATTCCCAGCAGCGTCAGCATCAAGAATGCATCCATGGCTGCTAAGTATCTGGAGACTCTGGATCGAGCAGCTTACTTGCAGTCTTCCGTCGTGTCACCGAGAGCGTACCCGATGTCGGACGAGAAACCAATGACTACCACCTGTTGATGATCGGATCAATCACTTATCTTGATCAAGAACCATGCAGGCAACAGGGGCAACTGATGAATTATGAGCTAGTGCAAAAAGAACAAGAGATTATTCATGTGTTTTTAATAAGCTCTCACTGATATACAGATGATGATGCATCCTGTAAAGATGAACGGCCTCCGCCTCCCAAGTTTGGAGGTGCATTTGTCGCTGTACAGGCCGACGCAGGGTTGCACCTGCGTGATGCAATCGGCAGTGACTGATGAAATTGATGAACAAGATTCCCAACTCCGGAGATTGGTAAAATTAATTTCTAGGATGTAAATACTAGATCGCTTGAAATAATGAAGTATACATGCATATCAACATTTCTAAGAACAAGAACAAAAAAAAATATTGCATTTGTTCCTAAATTCTATAATCTTGTTTTTTTCTGTCGAAATGCTCAATATAATCTTTTGGATAACATAAAATAAATTCTTCAAATTTTATTTTCCCTAGCTATGAGGGTACTCACAAGTAAGCCGGCAATAGGTCCACAGAGCCACATGACTGAAGTAAGAGCATGAGGAATTCCCAGTGTCTGTCGCAAACAGGGTCAAACAGTTAGCGCAACTGAGTTTGTATATGCAAATGCTGATTTAAAACTAAACTACTTCTCTGCAGTTTCCAAGAAAACTAGAGAAAGTTTGCCAGAGATGACCCCTAGTTTAGATGCAAAACAATTGCACGTCGATCATATGGGCTAGTTTCTTTTCAGGAACTTTTGAGCATTGGTTACTTGCGAGCTGTGATATTTACTATTTGGATTTTGACCGAAACATTGTCCTTTGTCCAAGTTGACCTTGTATGGTTGTTGTCTGGTTCCGCATGCTAGAGTCAGCAGAAGTAGAACTATGCTAATACACTTTGTCTCACTCAGTTAACGCTCACTAGGAATACAGTAACATTCAACCCAGAGCCATACATGCTATAGCCAGTGTATTACTAGTAGCAGAATTACAGGTGTTTTTAGAACAAATCATTAATATGCCCTCAAAAGGTAGAACCCCTATGTTCCATCACTGTCTTTTTTCTGAAATTAAATGGCAAACAACATTACATCAATACTTTTTGGTTTACAGAATTAATCACAGTTTACCTGCAGTATCAAGAATATAGTATTACTTAAGGAATAGCTTACCCAAACTGTAGTTAAGTTTGAGGTAATATAATATGAACGGTATGCTATCACGCACTGAGGTGAATTCAAGGTTTATTTCTATGAGGGATATCCATCTAAAAACTATTGATGAATGTGTTTGTGTAAACCACTTTGTAAACAACTGCCTCAAGCAAATGAAATTACTGCCAAATTTGAAAAACAAAAAAAGGAAAACAATAAAGAACAACAACTTTGACGGCAAGATTTAAGAAATCAACAACTTTGGCATCAAGATTTAAGAATATGTAGTGCAAAAAATGCAAACTTTCTGAACATGGAGAAAAGAAAATTTCACACAAAGATGACATCCATTGCACTTCTTCAAATTTTACAGCACTCCTGAAGATGTTGATACAAACAAATACATAAATTATTGAGTAAAATACACCAATCAATGTGTCATTTAGGTTCACAAACTCCAAAAATGCATTTCTGCATCCATAAACTTTCTATGTTGTGTCACCTAGGTCCATATCATTCCACGTGACATCTATTACTGACATGGCATGCTAACCGGATATGTTCTCTATCAACTCTCTCTCTCTAGCATGGATGGGATGAACCAAATTAGTCTCAGGCATTTCGTCGAGCACGTCATGAGCAGCGCGAGCTCCTTTCGCCGTCAGCCATGAGCTCCACAGCGCCATATCAATCCGTGGTCTGTCGTAGGCCGCGAGCTCTGTTGTCGTGCCGCCTTTGCTGCCGGACGCCACCGTGCCACCGTGCCACACTGTCGCCACCGCCGTCGAGCACACGCGCGCTCTGCGCTCGCCCACGCGCCGTCGCCGCCACGGCCCACAGCGGCAGCGCTCACACCCGAGGCTCAGTACCCACAGCAGCGTCGAGGGGATGGCGGTACGGTTCAGGCTCGCTGATGCCGTTACTCCAGGCGCAGGTAGCCGAGCGTGGCCACAGGCGGGCAGTGACAACTCGCGGCGAAGCGGCCGTGCGGAATATCCTAGCTAGTTTGTTACTTGCCTGTGTTGATCCATAGCCTGATGGCCAATCCATGCAGCAGGACGAGCATGCTGTCGGGCATTGCACTGAGATAATGTTGCATTAGCACGCCGTACACTACATGCAGAACTCATCCGTCTAACTCTGAACACACCAGTGCCGTCGATGATGTCATGATGACCATCTCCCTGACGGCGGAGAACACCGCGTTCCGGGCATAGAGGGCGATGGTGCTGCCGTTGTACTTGCCGGCCTAGAACACGAAGTTCATGTTCATCATCAGGGACACCGCCTCGTCCTTGCTGGCGCCATTGTAGGTGCCCTCCGTGCGGTCGAGGGCTGAAAGGACTTGAAGTCGGGCCTTGAGTGAGCGGGTCGTCGATGACCACCGCGGCGCTGAAGCCCGTCTCTGAAGTGTTGGTCACCACTGTGCGCGCCATCGGCATGCCGTCGGGTTCAGCCAAGGTGCGGCGGCTAGGATTGGCAGGAGGAACGCGACGACGGCGGCGGCCATAGCGCCTGGGGCAAGCGTTCGGCACCTGGGTGCTCGATAGCGGTGGAGTGGTGGCATGAGGACGCAACAGTAGCAGCGGCACGATGACAGATCTCGCGACGCTCACGAGTGCTCGACAAAATGTCCGTGACATGGATAAGAGAGCAGACGTCAGCGTGCCATGTCATCACTAGATGCTCATATGGAGAGGCATGGATCTAAATGACACAAGTTTATGGATCCAGAAATGCACTTTCAAAGTTTCAAAGTTTGTGTACCTAAGTGATACGCCATTACAAGATAATGGACCTCTGGTGTATTTTACTCTAAATTATTTGCTTTATCATAGAACAAAGGAATAATCGCAACAAAGGTCTTGTGCAGCAAATAAAAAACATGACCCAAGGAAGAAAAGAACAAACACAGAAATGCATGGTCACACTCATTTACGAGCAACATTAACACACATATGGATACCTGGACGTAGGGTGTGAGGAGTGAGAGCTGCAGCGCCCACCCATACTGCACGCCGCCGGCGACCATGCATGCGAGGAACAGCCGCACAAGGCTGATCTGAGGCTGCATCTTGCCGCCGCCGGCAGCAGCCTCCATGCTGTCGCCCATTGACCAGATCTAGTGTGGTAGCCTATAGCTCGAGGGAGATCGTGGGAAGACCTGTGGAGACGGATGGAAGCGCGCGGAGGAAGACGAGGAGACGAAGATGCATGCAACGGAGGGAAACCAGGAGCAGGAGCTTAAAGCCCGGGGAAGCGAGGTGAGGTCGCTGACACGTGGGGCCAGAGAGAGCGCTCCGCGTTGCGCTACTACGCGGCCACAGGGAAAGAGGCCGGCCTCCCAGTTTTATGCGTGGCTTGTTTTGCTGTCCTAGCCAGTTTCTAATTTGGGCAACCTCTAATTTCTAGATAATCATCAGTTCATTCGGATGGCCTGCTCATTGTGAGGTCAGGGGGATGACGGGATTGCTCTGCAAGCTACTCTAATTTTTTAGATGCATACAGGTTAATCAGACATTTTGAACATGCTGGTGGATCGGAGCCTTGGAGGTGTTTGCTAGAGCATGCCATGTCTTTTGTTCCTATCAGACACGACATAGGAAAGCCTCGTCTACCTTACGTGTATACTTAATCCCGAGTTCGCCACCACCTCACGTGCTACTCCCCCCTTTTCCATATCCCCCTGCAGGAAAAGACCCCCCCCCCCCCCCCCCCCCCCCCCCCCACAATTTTCAAACGAGTAATACCGAAGTTTAACGACAGATCGATCCAATTAACTCGAACTCCAATTGTACCTTTGAATTCATAACACAATGTTCTTACTTTGAACTCATCACATGAGGAACTTTGACGCCAATCAGATCAACATTGATATTTCACTCAATTCATCAAGATTTGAACTCAACAAATGATGAAGTTTAAACTTAATTTAAAACATTTAAATTCAAAATTAGAAAAAAAATCAACTACATTTGGAAACATATCGAACTACAAAATCATCAAATTGAAGCCCTAAAGGCCTTGCCCTCCAATATTTTCTTACTCACATGGATAGTAATAAAAATATCCTGCTGATGGTGGTTTAGGACGCATGACGATTGACGAGGGATTTCACTAGTTGCATAGGAATATATCATTAGGGTGTAGGGACGGGGAAATAAGGGTGATGGAGCTAAAGATGCGGCTGGGACATCACATTACATGAGAGAAGCAAGTGGCTGGGTCAAGAGGAACCTTGTTGCAACCTCAACAAGAAAGGAAACAAGGGATGATATAGAAAGACAAAGGAGGGTTAGTAGGATGCTATGGGATCCTCTGACGTGATTTTGTCACTGACATGTGGACCCATGGCAGTCAAGTATGCATGTCCGTGATAAATGTGATAGTGTGGTTACGTTAAAGGAAAGGCTTCCGCAGATTCGGAAGCACTCTCATTCAGTTCCATCATGACTTATTTCTTATCTATGCAGATCTATATAAGAAAAAATAGTGCAGCTCTATTCAGCAATTTTATAGAACAATGTTCTGAAATCTGTCCTAGGTGAGCACACGGACAGGGATCTGGTTCATTTACTGCACGTGCAGTTGTGCCGCTGACGTGTGGGCTCAGGGAGTGCAGGGTCCACATGACAGCTATAATCAGTCTCAGTCCCAGATGGTTTGTATTGTAATGTGAGCTAGCTATGATAGGAACAATAGTGGAGATAAATAGTGGAGACAGATGGTTTGTATTGTAATGTGAGCCAGCTATGATAGGAACAGTAGCGGAGACACAGGACGGGTAGGGGACTAGTCCCCCACCCACCCACGCACCACGAAATGGAAAATAAATCGAGTTCTAGCTACGTCCTTAGGTAGGAATTATCCCAGCCCTTAGGTAGGAATTATCCCAGAAGGTTTGAAACATGCTACGTGGAGCAATGCACTTGGAGGCCATGTAAGGATGCAATGCAAGGACGAGTTTGAATAATTTGTATGGAGAAAAGCAAGAGTAATGATTATTATTTAAAGTAAAGAAACAATCAAATGCAAAGGAACCATGGTCCAAAAGATGGATTCTAGAGTTTGATATCACTAGATTAATAAAGGAATGCAAAGTTACTATCATTTAGGTGGGCTCCTAAATCTTGTTGCTAGCTTCCTTCTAGTGGTAGCAACACACATTTTCAGACCATTCCATGTCCTTTTCAAATGACGGTACTTGGAAAGAGGGTTAAAATATGGACAATAGTGTTGACATCTACGAGATAGGAGAGTTAAAAAGTCACATTCATTTATCCCCATATAGTCTAGTAATACCAAAGCCTAGGCTGTCTCTTGCTCCATCTGAGTCTTTGCATTTTATTATTTTGCATATAGTTGTGTATATTGGTTCTTTAGTTTATTTCTGCACTTATATTTACCTATTCTAAGCTATTCAAAATGTAAGTGGATAATATTGTCAGATTACTTACATACCAACTATGAAAACATTTTCTATAGTAGTTTGCGCAATCTAGTGTCAAAATACAAGTCGATACTCAAAGTTATGGATCATTACTTTGTTTCATTGATTTCCCAAAGTTTGCGCAATCTATTGTCAAAATACAAGTGGACACTCAATAGTTATGGATCACTAGTTTGTTTCATTGATTTCCCAGCATATATGAATTGGAAATGCATTATTAATTAAACAGAATGAGTAAGATAGGTCACTTTTTCATTGATAATATCCACAGTAGAACGGTGGCGCAGCACGATGTTCCTAGAGAGGATGAGGGCCCATTTGTGTGTTTAATCCAGTGAAGTGGGCCTTGTTGATTTCTTGGACCTTTTTGCCTTGCCTGCATGGGCCACAGATAACCCTGCTTATATAAATGGGTAGTTAGGTTCAAGAAAATTTTCTAGTAAAAACAGACCATTTTTGCACTTTGCACAATTGCCATGTGCGAGTACTTTAATTTGAGAAGGAAGATGTTACCTTGATCTACATTTAAAGCTTTGTTTCCTGCATTTTCTTGCTTACTAGGTTTATACTTTAATTTATTGTTTACTATTCGTAATAATTCAATTAAATAACCTCCCATTTATGGGCTTTAATGTAACCTTTTGTGGATACTAGATATTGCAGTGCCAGCCAACACACAAATATATGTATTGGGATGCATCTAATGAAATAATCCCTTACAATGATGGCTAAGTTGTTCTCAGGTTAAAAGGAAATAAAATCAGCTAGCTAGGTGGGCCTGTTGGTGTTTAGATCCGGCAACCTACCGAGAGGGTACCCGAGGTAGTGTTTTATGTGTGGGGCTCGCCGAAGACCAAGAACTCGAAGGTGAACTCGAACACACGATTTAGACAGGTTCGGGCCGCTTATATCGCGTAATACCCTACGTCTTGTGTGTTGGTTGGATTGCATTGATTGATAATTGTTTGGAGGGGGTCCCTGCCTCGCCTTATATTGCCGGGGGGAGGGTTACAGGTCGGTTGTTGTACAATAGTACTAGTCGGATTCGACTAGAGAGTCCTACTCTAATTGCTACGAGTAGTTTCTTAATCCTTGACTAGTCCTTGTCCTCCAAGTAGACCACACCGTCCGACACCGTAGTCTCCATGTCTGATACATCTTGGTGTACAGCCCTGTATTGTAGGACTGTCCAAGCCTCCTCGTGGGCCCATAGATGTATGACTGACAAACCCTCGAGTACTTTTTAGTCAAAGGCAACCATCCCGAGTACTTCTGTGGACATCTCCAACTAGTTTGTGGTGCTCTTTTTGAGTACTCCCTCGGATTGAGTCCTCGAATGTGCTCGAGTACTGCCATACAGTTAGAAGGTGTTAAGCCTCATTTAACTTAGTCTCGAATCGTGGGTCTTCAAACTTGACGTGATGAAAATCGCACTCCATATAGAGTAGCCCCCGAGTCTTATGTTGAATCGAAGAATCAGACTGAGAGTCAATCTTGTAATTTCACATCTTTTTCCCCTTAAAACCCAGAGAAATTTTTTTTTGTCCAACGGGCACGTGGCACACAGCCCCTGAGCCGTTCCACGACTAGTTTGGGTATAAGCGTCAACAATTGGTCCATGTGACCATTTGTCTTCAGAAATCTTATCTCTTCCAAAAATATTGGTAACTGTTCCGGCGATAACCGATGGCTTTAAAAATGGAATATTCCCCGTAATTCTCGCCGCTCGGTTACCTGTGCCACGGTTATAAATATCAGAGGAATCTTATCCCTTCCATTTACCCGAGCTAGTGCGCCCGAGCCATTCATCTTCTCATTGTTTCCCTAGCGCCGCACCGAGCATTGTTGCCCTAGCGCCGCCACCCCCCACTGTCTAGCCCTCCAGCTCATATGCTAGAAGACCATCGGAGCAATGGGGTCCAAGAAAGCATCCTCAAGCAAGGCGGTGGAGTCCAAGAAGCGCAAGGCCACCAAGAAGGAGATCCAACTGTCGGCGTGAAGTACGGGAAGACCAACCAGACAACGCCACCAAATCAAGCCAGCGCCTGGAAGCCATCCACCTTGAAAGCGGTGAACATCCAGGTACTGGTGAATGCAAATCTTCTCTAGGAGAAAGAGTTCGCGGATTGGAGGGAAGCAGCTAGAAATCCGTGGTCTTTTGAGATCTACCCGGATGAGGCAGTCATCTTCGCGCACTTTGTGGAGCGCGAGCTGGCTCTGCCGTCGTCTGACTTTTTCCGGGGGTTACTGAGGTACTACAATCTAGAGCTAGTCCACCTCAACCCAACTCTATTTTTCACATTGCTATCTTCGTGCACCTCTGCGAGGCCTTCCTGGGCATTCCGCCCCACTTCCAGCTGTTTAGGAAGTTCTTGAGAGTGAAACCCCAACCCTGGATGGACCACACAGAAGTAGTCGGAGGGATAGGGATCCAGGTTTGGGAGCAGTTCAAGAGCCAATACATCAAGTACGAGCTCATAAACTCCCATTCCGGTTGTTAGCAATAGTGGTTCTACATCGAAAATCATGAGCCCCATCTTCCCAAGGTCACCGGCCACCGTCCCATGTGGAACAATCACTGGCTGGACGAGCCGAATATTTCAGGCGGCTTTCTGCTGCCATAGTTGATTGCCAAGATCGTCCGCCTCAAGAAGGATGGACTAACCGGCATCGGAGTAGCCTTCAGCTTCATGAGAAGGCGTGTCCAGCCCTGCAGTTGCGTTGCACAGCAGGGTACGATTACTCGGGTCCCAACGACCCATCGCGGATGACGTCAAAGGAGCTGTCCCCTGATAAGGTGATGGCTCACCTGAAGTATTTATTCAAGCGCGTCAAGGGTATCCTGGCGATCTTACGAGAGCACTACGCCACTAACCCGCCGAATCCCGTAAGTACCCGTGGCCTGCAGCCCCTGAGTACTAATTTTGACATCTGTCATTTTGCTGACTACTCTTATGTTGCTTACAGGATGAGTTGAACTTGTATGTCTCCAACCCTCCTCCGCCTAGAGCTGATGTCACGCCTCGTATGTTGTCCATTGTGGCTGTGCAGAGGGCACTTGAGGAGGAGGAGGAGGAGGAGGAGGAGGAAAAGGACAAGGAGAGGGAGAATTCAACAGACTGGTCCTCCTTCAACAACTCTAACTCAAAGTCTACTGAAAAATTTGTTGTCAAACCCTGTCTTTCCAACAAGGCGGGGTCATCGTCTAGGACATCCAAGTGTGCGGCGAAGGACATTCCAAAAGTCGGAGTGGCGCCACCCGTAAAGAAGGCGCGTACTGTCGCTGCCAAACGGGTGGCCAAGAAGTCATCGGTCAATGAAGTCCCGCCTCCAGTAAGTTTGTTTGACAAGATCCTGAGGATCGAGTACTCTAGTTTGTTTGCTTTACTCTCAACTTTGACTCTGACATGGCTGACTGACAGGTAGTTGAGGTGGAGACAGAGGTGAGAGAAACGGCTACTGTAGTCGTGCGGTAGAGGCTGCTGACTATATAAGAAGTCCTATCAGCAAGTACCCAGAGGGAGGAGACGACAGCTAAGGCTGGCGAGGATCTAGCTACAATCCGGCGAGCCGTGCTAAAGAAGTTACCGCCTACCATCAGGAGACGGCGTCTAGGAACTAGACCCACCAACAAGATGAAGAGGTCCACCAAGTAAGTGTCCATGTATCGATGTTAACTTGATATCGCGAGTAGTGTCGCCGAGTAGTGTGTTCTGACACTTGTCTCGTTGTAGGAAATCTGCCAGTGTAGAACTTGAAGGCTCGAGTTCGAAGTCTAATGCTGATAGCAGTAGCCGCTCAGCGCCCGAGGTCGCCTTGGAGCCTGCAGTTCCACTACCGGAGGAGCAACCCGCGCCTGAAGTTGCTCTAGGTGCGGTATCTCTTGTCGAAGTTCTTATGCACGACATATTGGCTTCACTTGATGTATCTCCAGTGCCAGCCCCTGAGCTGCTAGAGGCTGAACCCAGCGTGGAGAGTACTTCCGCGGTGGTGACGTATTTGGTGGCCATGATGCTGAATCCGGATGGTGAGTAGGAGCCAGAGGCCGAGGTGGAGCCGAGGGTCGAGGTGGAGGTGGCAGCCGCTGGTGAAGTCGAGGCTGCGCATGTAGCCCCTGAGCCGTAAGTTGTCGTGGAGGCTGCCGGGGCGCTGCATGTGTTGGTAGTTGTCCCGCCATCCGAGGCGGGGCCATCGACTAGTCACGGAGCAACTTCCTCCTTGCTTTCAGAGGCTGATCCATCAACTAGCCAGGCGATGGTCCCTCTCAATGCTCCAGATGCTAAGGAGCACGATGATATTCTCCTCCCTCCCGCGGTGAACCCAAAGAAAATCGTGCTGATAGCTGACCGCCTGGCTAACATGGAGTTTGAGGCCACGTTGATGGACATGTATCACCAAGTAGGCGAGTATACATAGGTAAGCTTCACTTATGTTCTCGATCTTCATCTTGAAATTGGTACTTGATGCTTATACGAGTACTTTGCTCTGTGTTGTAGACACTGATCCAGCGCTCCCACGAGAAATCAAAAATTCTCGAAGCACTTGGAGACACCATCCAATGGGCCGAGGTGTTGGAGCATAAACTAGCCGAAGAGCGGCAATAGTCCTCCCAGCTGTTGATGAAGTACGACGGCCAAGCCCCCAGGCACCAGAATGCCATGCAGGATGCCACGAAGGAGAAAGATCATCTGCAAAAACTCAACAAAGGGTTGAGGAACCATAATGAGGGTAGGCTTCTGCAGTTTCTGAGTACAGATCTTGTACTTTACGATGCTAATTTTATCCCTTTCTTGTGTTCTTGCAGAGCTCACCAAGGAGAATAAGGATCTCCAGGGTCATGCCATAGACTGGCAGAACGCGTACTACCGAGTCACTGATAAATTTGACAAGGTGACCACGAAGTACGAGACTTTGGAGCATAAATTCGATAAGGAGAAGCAGCTGCACAAAGATGGGGAGGTCCAACTTGTAGATCTGATGGAGAAACTCCAAGCGCAGCAGGCTGAGTTGGAGGCGAAGGATCTTGCTCTCAAAGAGCTAACAGGAGTCGCTCAGCCCATTGCTGATATGGTAGAGCCACCGGAGTAAGGCGTGGGGCCCCGTTCCTTAGCAGAAATACTCAAGGATGTACCTGAGAAGGTCACCAGCTATGTGAAGAAGACTGCGGAGTCCGTCTCTAAGAAATTGCTGGCGATGGTGAAGTTATTCTACCCACAAGCCAACTTGGCTCCTGTGTCCGAAGGCATTGCCGAAAACTGCTCCGATGAGCAATTCTAGCAGTATTTGGAGGAGATATCTCCTATTGCTCAAGAAGTAGCCAGTCAAATAGACCTTGAGTAATCTGCAAAAAAACAATTCTTTCTAATATAAACAAGTTATGTGTATGGAATGAAAATTATTTGAAGTCTTGTCACAATTTTGTTTGCTTGTCGACTTTGTTTGAATTTTTCCGGTTTAGTGCATCTCACGAACTACCCTGATATTTGCTCGTGTGGTAGTCGTGAGTGTCCGCGCACAAGGCTACTTCTATGAGCCTCTTCAGATACATTATGTAGAGTACCTTTTAGGCTGTGGATCCTTTTACGGAGTGCCAGTACTCGTATATTTGGGTAGTCAAACTCTTCAGGTGAGTAGACTCTTCAGGACTTCATGGCTTGGAGCCTACCTTTGCAACCTCTCTAGGTTGTCTCGGTATTGTGCTTCGAAGACCTGGAACTTGCAGACTTGTCCACGGCTAGACAGACTTGACTAGATAAGGACTCAGGTAGTGTAGATAACTTCCCAAGTTGTTTGACAACTTCTGTTTGCGAAGACCGTCAATGGACAGATTTGTCCAAGGAGCTGATTAGCTCGAGATTGTGTGTGCAGGCTTGCTTTTGTGCAAGTTGCTGCTATCTGACAAGTTTTATAACCCGAAAGATATGTGTGTAGACTTGTGAATACAAGTTGCAAGTGGGCAGAGACTAGTCTTTTGCGACAAAAAATAACTCTACTTTATTAAGTTGTAACTATACAACTATGGTCGATGGCCAATTTACATGAGTATGTAGGCTGTGGGTAGAATCGACACAAGTGTTCAATGTTCCACGAGTTATTGACTTCTTCGAGGTGAGAGTTTGGAGCCTATACAACCCAGGTCTAGTGACCTTGGAGAGTATGTAAGGTCCCTCCCAAGGCGAGTTTAGATTGTGCAACCCTTGGTGTCTTGAATACGCTTGAGGACAGTATCACTTGTGTTGAACGAACATTCCTTGACGTTGCGATCATGATAACGGTGGATTCTTCAAGGTATCTTGCTGATTGGACGAGTGATGCACAACGAGCTTCTTCGAGGTTGTCTAAGTCTAGATACCCTGTTTCTTCAGCCTCACCTTCCTCGTATTGCTCGACTATTGGAGAGTTCCACATGACGTTGGCAGGGAGGACAGCTTCTGATCCATAGACTAGGAAGTAGGGTCATTACCCTGTAGCCTTGCACAGTTGTGTGCGAAGCCCCAGAGGACATTTGGTAGCTCCTTGAGCCACTTGCTTCCTTTGGTGTTGCCAATGTCGTGTAGTATCTTCTTGAGAGCTTCCAGTACCATCCCGTTGACGTGCTAAACCTGGCCGTACCGGACGTCAATCCCGTTGTTCTCGCAGGACTCCCAAAACTTGTGATTGTTGAAATTCTAGCCCATGTCTATGATTATGCGATTGGGGAAGCCGTAGCGATGGACAATCTCATCGAGGAAGTCGAGTACTCTATCTGTCTTTGGGCAGGTTACTGGTTTTATCTCGATCCACTTGGTGAACTTATCGATCGCCACGAGTACTCGGTTGAAGCCCTCTGGTGCCGTAGGCAGAGGGCAAATCATGTCTAACCCCCAGCATGAGAAGGGCTAGGAGGGCGGTATAGTGATCAGCTTGTAGGCAGGGATGTGCTGCTGCTTGGTGAAGAATTGACAACCCTAGCACCGATGGACTAGTTCTTCGGCGACCTTGAGAGCTGTAGGCCAATAGAAGCCTACTTTGAAAGCTTTACCCACGATTGTTCTTGAGGATTCGTGGTTGACAGCAAGCACATACTGGAGGAGATTCACAAAGGCATCTGCGGCAACCACGCATCCTCAAGAACGATCATGGGCAAAGTTTTCAGAGCATGCTTCTATTGGCCTACAGCTCTCAAGGATGCCAAAGAACTAGTCCACCGGTGCCAAGGTTGTCAATTCTTTGCCAAGCAGCAGCACGTCCCTACCTACAAGCTGATCACTATACTGTCCTCCTAGCCCTTCGCATGCTGGGGGCTAGACATGATTGGCCCTCTGCCTACGGCACCCGGGGGCTTCAACCAAGTACTTGTGGTGATCAACAAGTTCACCAAGTGGATCAAGGTAAAACTAATAACCTGCCCGAAGGCAGACAGAGTACTCGACTTCCTCGACGAGAGTCCATCGCTACGACTTCTCTAATCACATAATCACAGACATGGGCTAGAATTTCAACAATCATGAGTTTTGGGATTACTGCGAGAATAGCAGAATCGATGTTCGGTACGTCTCTGTTGCACATCGAGAGCCCCTACCTGGCTCGCCAGCTGTCGGTGTTTAGACCTGGCAACCTAACGAGGGGGTACCTGAGGTATATTTTATGCGTGGGGCTCAACAAAGATTAGGAACTCGAAGGTGAACTCGAACACATGATTTAGATAGGTTCAGGCTGCTTATGTCATGTAATACCCTACGTTTGTGTGCTGGTTGGATTGTATTGATTGATGATTGTTTGGAGGGGGTCCCTGCCACACCTTATATTGCTGGGGGTAGGGTTACAGGTCAGTTGTTGTACAAGAGTACTAGTCGGATTCGACTAGAGAGTCCTACTCTAATTGCTACGAGTAGTTTTCTAATCTTCGACTAGTCCTTATCCTCCACGTAAATCACGATATCCTGCACCGTTGTCTCCATGTATGATACGTCTTGGTGCACTGCCCCGTATTGTAGGACTGTACAAACCTCCCGGTGAGCCCATAGATGTATGGCCGATAGGGCCGATTCCTAATACCAACATGGTATGTTGGTAGACTAGTTTATATTGCAAATAATTTATTGAGCTAGCACCAGTATCCATGACATCACGCACCCTTGATTGCTTCAGATGTACATTAGGATGCGTAACCTTCTGGCAGTGTACAACTTCAATAAGATGATGGTGTGAACGATCTTTGGCTTGAAGTGACACGTGGGAGTGTAGCGGCGTGAGATACACCGTGATCCTCGACAACAGCCTGTTGATGACGACGTCCTCCTGGGCTTGTTGAGGATGCAGAACGTGATAACCTTTGAGCACCGGCTGTAGGAGCCGATGTGATGATCCTCGGCGACGAGAGCCGCCGATGATGATACGGTTTCGATTATGGCAAAGCGATGACGGAAGGTTTCCAAGCAAACCAACAAAGAATGCTCTGTTTACGTGGAAGCAAAAGACCGATTTACAAGCTAATCGGCAAAGAGTAACTAACCCTAGCCAAAAAAGTAAGAACCAGAAATAATAGATGTGTTTTTTGATTGTTTGGGGATTTTCCAATCAACTATGTCCGAAGGCGGCTAGACTTACTTGCCGTATAATTCTAAAAATTCCATCTCATCTAAACCTTAGGGGGTGTTTGGCAACACTTCACTCCAAAAAACACAACAAAACACAACTCCACTCCACCAACTCCATCCTTTTGCAGCTCCACTCCACCAACTTCGCAAAAACATGGAGTTGTTGTACGTGTTTGGCTGGTTGTAGTGCTCCAACTCCAGAAACCTGAGGACTTATTATGAATAGTCTATTTTACCCTTTGTGAATGGTCCCACATGTCAGTCTCTCCTCTTTTCCCCCTTCCCTACCTCTCCTCGCGCTTGCCTTCCTTTGGCTCGCTCGTGCGGCCACGGCGAGCGGCGGCGGCGTGGCTACACCGGCGTGGGAGCTTCCCCTCCCACCTCTTTGACTACCCCAGATGATTCCCTACACCTAAGAGCACCTCCTCCCTCTCCTATCTCCGCGAAACCCAACCCTAGACCTACCCACGGTGAGTGGCGGTGCACGACCGGCGGCAAGCACAAAATTGAGCATGGAAAGTTGACTAAGATGGCACAAGAACTAGAGCACGAGCACCAGGACCTCACCACGGTTCGGTTTGTGTAGTTTGTTGAGGACGAGGAAGGCTGGAGGGTATTTGTCAATGTGTGGGTGGCCGGCGGTGGCTCGCGGCACACGGTGGGTGGGAAAAGTTCAATCCCCAACCGCAGGAGCCATGGCTGGCGGTAGGTTGCAGCTGAGGGTGGAGCTGGGGAAGTGAGGGAGCTGCGAGTGGAGGTGATTTGATTTTGTTGGAGGGAGTGGGGAGGATTTGGCCGGCAGGCGGATGGTGGTCGAGCTCGGCTCTGGCTTGCTTGCTGTGCCGAAAGAAGAAGAAGGAACAAAATGGGAGAGGGAGAGGAGGCTGGCGACCCGGGCAGGAGATAGGGCCGCGGGGTCGTCGTCCGTGCTCTGCGGAGCAGTGGGGGAGGACAGGGCTGCAGTGCCGCAAGGACGGCGCAAGGACGCCACAGCACTGGGGAGCGCGGGTGAGGCGGCGCTGGTGCGGACGTCAGCGTCATAGGCGCACGACACAAGTGGCTGGGTGGGTGGCGTCGTTGCGCAGGGCCGTGTGAAAATTGCCGCGAGAGCTAGCGCGTGGCGGCGGCACAGTTCGCTAGCAGGCCGATGGCCACCGCGCGTCGCGATGGTGACCCGACCGTGGAGGGTAGCGGCAGCGCGGCCACGGTGGGAGGGAGCGACGGGAGGAGGTGAGCGATTCTTTGTTTCGCAAACCAGTAAGTTGTGTAACGAGTGGTAATGGTGGGTAAATAACTCACAACTTCACGAGCAAGTCTAAAATGAGTGTTTTTGGAGCACCCCTTGAGGTACTCCACCAAAAACGTGGATCTGACCCTTAGCTCCACCTTTTTTCTAGAGCTAGAGTTGGTGGAGCTAGACGTGTTTGGCTGCGAGTTTTTTAAGTTGGGGGAGTGGAGCTAATTTTCTTAGAGTGAAGTGTTGCTAAACACCCCCTTAGTCCACGGTCAAGCCTCGTAGCAATCAGGTGAATTTGATTAACCGATGCCTAGGGGGTGGCTAAATAACGTGATGCTTAGCTTGTACATGCCGGACAGGTACAGCCTGATCAGGAAATTGATCCGTCATATAAAACTTGGTGATGATTACACCCTGTCGAACTGGAAAGATATCTATCAATACTAATAATTAATTCAAAGAGGTACCCGAAGCTACACTTCTCATCTCTCATTTTGCTAATTGATTGGCCTTGCTTACAAATGATAATTAATAATAAGACGATCAACTAAACTGTAATAAAATCAACACTTCACCTTGAGCTTGATCATGTAAAACAGCCGAATAATCTAACTATCAACTTAACCAAAATAATCAATTACTCGGCTAATAATATGAGTGTGTTCTATACAAACCTGATATGCCATTTTTTTGCCAACAACTAACACATTTCCTAATTAGACTGAGTAACCGGACCCACAACACCATTATTGCATACCACTCCAGCTAAAAAATATGTAGGGAAATGTATAGCATGAGAAAACGTCTACCACACGTAATTAACTATATTTCCAAGTAGAGTAGTTTGTTATGAAACATTTCGAAAATGGTTCTTCATATGCAAGCAAATTAGCAACGAAATTATGGGAAAATCTATATTAACTACCAATTAACATTACAAATTATGTGCCTTTTCATCGAAGCCATTACGACCTTTGATAGATTTTCAAAATTTATTACTAAAATAACGATCCTATTTTAGGGAGCTTATGCTTTTGCATCTTCATCTTTTAAGGGAAGCAGGTTAGCCCTGGCTCTAAACTTCTAGATGTTGAATGTGTTTTCGTTATCTAAAAGCCTAGCATGGTGGATGAGAATTAAATCTCTCTGTTTGGTACATCCTCAAAGTCACGTGTATTTGATGCTTTATATAACAGCATGATTTCCAAAATAAATAATTTGACCACTATAACTTATCCAAATTTATTGGTAAAATTAAATAAAATTATGGTGCCGTTATTTAGGCAGTTCATATCATCCCATACATAGTGTTTTGATCTAAGATTGCAATTCTTCCAAATAATTTCATAGATATAAATAATCAAATTTCTGATATTTTGACCGGAAACTTGTGGAAGCCATCATGTATAGACAAGGCATGTGGACTACTTACCAATTCAACCACAAAACTTTTGGGAATTGATTAGGATCAAAGTTACTGAAAATGTTGCGTGTTTTTTTTTTGTAACGTGAACAAATCAACCTGGTCGGCAGAGCATCTCCTGAAGCGCACAGGTAATGAGGTGCGCATCTGACTCTGGAGTAGTATATGATCATGGATGTGTATATAGCTAGTTAGCTAGGTAGTTAATTAGGCAATCATAGGATGGGGACTGCGTCGGAGGTGGGGGAAAACATATGGGGTGGCAGCAGAATCTCCAGATTTGTCTGAAAATGATATCCTTGTTTAGTTTTCTTTTCCATCCTGGAGGCAATTGAAAAGGTTATCATCTGACCTCTTAGTAAACAAGACAGATCAACCACCGACGAGTGAAAAATCTAGCACTCACTTTCACTTGTTATTTTACCCTGCATCCTGATCGGGAGGCACAGTGTTTGTCGGTAACTAACAGATATTTCTGTTGAAGTACATTGTACCGTAGGTATTCAGTGGTCACTGACCTTGTCTAGCTCAATGGATGCCTTAAACATGACGCCCGGAATTCAAGTCAGTACGTTTTGTCGTGTACTAATGACCGTAAAAAAGGTGCAAAAATAGGTTCTCTCTGCGCTGAAGCACACCACTCTCATAACCAACACACTGTTTCTTTTTCTATGGTTGCACATTGTCATACAGATCTGCTGCCAGTTCGAATTGTTCCTGCATGACTGTCCTTGAAATCGGCTTTAGTATCACATTGACGCTTTGCTTAGGGAAAGAGGATTGTTCTAGGAATTACCTGGATATATATGTAATTATCGTATAATCAATCGATCCTCTATCAAAATGGTCACAACTTGTAATAATTAAGAATTGTAAAAGAAGGAAGTACAGCAGATTTTGTAATCCAGATAAAGTAACTAAGATCTGAATCCTAATCCCCCTATTACCTTGTACTGCTGAAGGATAAAAAAAATAGAAGTCATAACAAACTCCCTTGATGAGTTGCAACTTGCAAGAGAAAACAAGACAAATTTTAGGAATCTCTCCTTACGAAAAGACAGTCAGTCATGTTAGCACAGCACAAAGCAACGTGTGTCATCGGTGGCTCCATCTGGCACAGGAAATGGCAAACAGCATACGTGCAAAACTTCACGCGGCAAAAATGAATACTGACAGTTCAAGTTACATAGAAATTACTAGGTAGCGAATTCAATTATTTAACTGACTCTAGGAAAAGATTTAATTTATTAACGTAGCCGATGATCCTGACCAGAACATTCTCTCTCCTCTCTGTCTCTAAGCTACAAATTGACTTCCGATGGTCACTGAGCTTTGTCAAGCTCAATGGATGCCTAAACATGATGCCCAGAATTCAAGTGGTCCGACACGGCCTGACGGATCCGCCAGGCGGGCAGCTACATGAGGAGGCTGCGGATGACGGCGGCCTGCGCGGTGCTCACGTCGGCGGTGGCGAGCAGCTCGGAGAGGCGGTCGCTGAGGTCGTCGACCTCGCGGTGGAGGCTCCGGATGTAGCTGCACGTCTCCTGCAGCACCCTCGCCGACGGCACCTGCACGCACACATATGAATAAGCATCGTCGTCGACCATCTAGCTTAATTATCACCAACACTCGTCGTCGACCATCTAGCTTAATTATCACCTCCACCGTCCTACTACGTAATGATTGGCTGCCGGAGTTGCTGACACCGGCGGCAGGATTAACGTAACGTACCCTGTCGTTGCTCCGGAGGCGGGCCTCGGGGAGGAGCGCCTGCAGCTTGGCGACGAGATCGCTGATCTGCTCGTCGCTGATCCGCGACGCGCCGCCGGACGACGCCCTCGACCGCGACCGCCGGCTGGACATCTCCTCTGAGCTCTAGCTCCTACCTGCCGGCGGCAATGCCGGTGCCCTGGTGGATCTCTAGCTCGTTCACAATGTGTGCACGTGGGTGTCTGCAAAAGGCAGCCCAGTAGAGCTTGTGTGCGTGGGAGGAGACAAGGCTGAGAGCGAGGAGGCAACAAGTAGCTAGGTAACAAGAGTGTAGAAGCAGGATGGTGGTAGAGAGACACTGGGAGGGAGAAGACCGTGTGGTGCTCTAGTGCATCGGCCGTTGGAACGGGCAGGTGCCGGGGGAGTTAAATAGAGAGACGCGGACACGCGGTGGTGGCTGCGGAGAGAAACCTCGAGAGCCAGAGACTCGGACAGTAAGATAGCGGCGCCGCAGGGGCACAGTGCTGTTCTTGACTCTCTGCTGACACCGAGGGACAGGCTGAACTGCTAGAGCTAATGTCAATGGCCAGCTTGCTAAGGGTTTTCAGGCAACGAAAGATTGTCTTTTCTACCCCTCCCACGACACTTTCAAAGGTCCCGTTTGGATCCCGCAGGCTAAAGTTTAGATGGCTTGCTGGGAGCAATGAGCTAATAGCTAAACTTTAGCTGGGTGGTAGGTAAGGGATTTGAACAGATTCTCAGCTAAAGTTTAGTGGGTGGGATTCAAACAAGATCTAAGTTATTCTTCTCCAACCTCGAAAAGTTCTTGGTAGGGTAGAATTTATTATCAGGGGTTAGAATTTAGGGTTGGAGTCCACCCAAGTCTAATGGGTTTAGAGGAAAAATCATAGCAACAAATTAAATCTGCTTCGTGGTGATGGTAAGTGATGGTCGGGGTGGTGAGGGCCAAGTTTTTTTATTTTAGCCCGTTTTGCGAAAAAAATTCACAAATACACCCTTGACGACACTAATTCTAAAAATGGATCTTCACCTTGACGCTAAGCTAACATGTCATCTAATATGTACCTATGCACCTAAGTATACAACTACTTAACAAAATATCGTAATAACTATATTACTATGTAACTAACTATATATCTAGCTACGTAAACAAGCCTACGTACGAGGAAAATTCTATCTAACTATCTATTTCTCTATCTAACAATTCTATCTTCTTATCTATTTTCTATCTATAAGCACATCCACCTAGTTAAATAGTGTCATGAGTATTCTCTATTCCTTCTATCATTGCATTTCATACACAAAACCTACCAAATTAAATTAGTTTTCATATCTAACAATTCTATCTAACTATCAATTTATCTATCTAACTATTTTATCTAACAATTCTACCTACCTATCTAAATTCTACCTAACTATTCTATCG
>NC_028458.1:21084371-21118124 GCF_000263155.2 Setaria italica | reverse complement strand
AAAGGTCAGTGGTTGAGTTCATTGGATTTCGCTGGTCAATTTGTTGGGACTGCTATAGACAGGAGGATTGATGTTAGCAATCCACAGTCTGCAATAGTTATCGTCGAGTAACTTGTGGTGGGGATCCAATATTTTGTAGTCGTCGAAGAAATATGAAAATGTTGAAAAGAGGATTGTCTTGTGGGATGTTGTAACTGCACTACAAGGGTTCAAGAAATACGCACCCGCCTTTGTGGAGACTTTAATGGACATCTGGATCTCAACTTTATTTTCAGATGACCCACAGTGTGTTTCTATCAATGCCCCATCATATTCAAGGCATGACATTCTGCCCAGTGTCAGTTTGCGGAAGCTACAGTTACTGAACATAATTTGTAGAAAAGTGATGATCAGCGATCATGCACAGGATGGTCCTGGTGCTGAAAATGGTAAGGACACGGTAACTGATTTCTGGAACACTCTTCTGATAAGGAGTGAAAGAGAGCTGCGTGAGAGACTCGTGGGTTTCACTTCTGCCGCAGTCCTGAAAAGGACAGCATATTGGTTGCGGGCGTGGTCGACCACAGGCAGGGGCAGGCGGCGGTGCGGCGGCGGGCTCCGAGGGCGGCGGCGGCGGCGGCGGCGGGCTCTGAAGGCGGCGGCGGTGCTGGAGATAGCAAGGAGTTTGAATGAAGAAGCAAGAAAAGAAAGGGACACGCAAAAGAAAGGGACGCGTCTTGTTGCTGTGGTAATAGGCTTGGCGCCAGGCAGCCTGGCGCCAAGCCTTGGCGCCAAGATTGATGGCGCCAAGCCTTGGCGCCAGCCACGCCACCCGCCCGCCATGTAAGCCACGCCACGCCACGTAAGCCACGCCATGGTGAGGACTTTGGTGCCATGGAGGCTAGCGCCAAGACGTGTTAGCTTGGCGCTAGCCATCCTGGCGCCAAGGTGAGGATCCATTTTTGGAATTAGTTCCGCCAGGGTTATATTTGTGGAAATTTTTCGCGAAAAGGGCTAAAATAAAATGTTGGGTGGTGAGGGTCCTACCAGTCGTGGTGACGGAGAATTGGTCGTATGAATGATCAAATTAGGGGCATTGACAGTGTTGAGTTGGTGAGGCAATAAATGCAATGGTAATAAGAGCCACTGTGAATGAGAAGAAAGGGTGGTGCGGATATGAGGATGTGGTGGAAATGTTTGCGGAGTCGTGAATGGAGGCACAAGAGGGGGCCAGGGCTAGGGCTTGCTGGTGCTATGGACAATCCAACAAGCAGTGGCTCTGTGGTGATGGAAGAAGGGCATGGTGTAGGAATGTAGGATGAGGACATGGTGGAGTTGCTCGCTTGAGTCATGAAGGGAGGTGGTGAGGGCAATGGTGGGGGTTAGGGATCATTGGGACTGCTTGGTTATATACCTCAATTAGCCATGCCACGGATGGATGTGGTACGTAGCCATACAAAAAAAAGGACGTTGCTTTGTTGGTGACTAAAATAAGGCTGTTGCCGCTTTTTGCTTCACATTTCTCGCCAAGGCTGTGGTGCCGAATTCCAATGCCACAAACTGTGGTGCCGCCACATGAGGCATGGCTAGTTGTGGCTAGAAAGCAAACATGCTCATTGTCATTTGGGTGATGGCAGTGAGCGATAGAACAGTGATATGGGGTTGGAAGTACCATTTCTGAAGGGCATTTTTCTCCCCTCCCACACTAGTTTTTCTTACCACCCTTCTTACTGAATTCTCCAACTTCAGAAAGTCCTTAGGAAGATTAGGATTTATGATTAGGGGGTTATAGTTTAGGGTTGGGTTCAGAGACATGGGTTTAAAGGGAAAATCACATCAACAGATCCACTTGGAGGCAGTGGCAGGTGATTGTCACGACCCAAAGTTGTTAAACAAGCTTAACATGTTAACATGATAATCATTTGTGCATAATGGAGCATCAATGCATAAGCATTCATTAAATTCATGAAATTGTTGTTTATTGTTGAAATTCAAACTTGTGAAGCAACTCAAATTTCTACTATGCAACTGTGCCTCCTGTTATTTTATTTAAATACTAGATGCAATTTGATGAATTTGCAGTATTTTTACTGAATTTTTGAGTAATGTTTACAAGTGTTAAAATTCATTTAAGTTTCAATTTTAGCTATTTTCTTTTGTCAATTGCATGCAAACCTGATTGGTTCTAGAGGTTATTCTTGTGGCATTATGTTCGTTGTGATTTTATCTTTCAAATCAGGATTTTTTTCGTGCCTGTAGCTGGGTCGTTTGAGTGGTGAAAGTTGGACGGTTTGAAAATCGGTCAGGCCCAAGTGTCAGTCGCTCCCTCCTCCTCTCCCGCACCAGCTCGCTCGCCCATTGGGTAGTGTCGGCGGCGTCTGCAGGCCACCTGTCGCCGGACTGGCCACCATGGCCTCGCCCACGCGAAATCCCCCTCATGCCCTCGCCCCGCTCCTCCTTTAAATGACGATGCCGGCCTCCCCCGAAACCCTAGCTGGCCACCATCTCTATCCCTGTCGCCACCTTCTCCCGAGCGCCACCGCCTTCATCGGAAATCTGCCATCGACGGTGAGTCTCCGGCCAATTCCTTGCAGCTGGAGCTTCCTCTCCGCGCATCCGTTTCACTACTTACCCGCCGTCCTCCCTCACCATGTAGGGCTCCCATCGGCGAGCCTCCACCACCTCCGTCTGCCAGTCCGCCACCGTCCCCTAGAGCTCACCACGCCACCTTCTCCCGGTTGCAGAGCCCCTGCTGGTGAGCCTCGTGGCCTTGGGGAGCCGCTCCACCACTTCCCCCTCCATGTCGCGCCGTCCTCGGCATCGTCACCGCCAGCCGCACTGAGCGCGTGCCCATGGCCATGGCCGGCTAGGCTTCTTGATCGGCTCAGGCTGGTTAACCCCCGCGGCCCTGCTGTCAGCTGCTGTGGGTGGGGTGGAGCTGAGTAGGTGTAGTTTGGGCGGGCTTTTCAGGGAAAAGAAAAAAGGAAGATTGATGATGTGTTGATTGTTAATGGGTGAATCTTGTTTAATGCATAGAAATATAATGCTAAAAATGCAAAACTTATTTTGTTCTATTCCTGTTGATATCTAGTTTATTTCAAAATTGAGTATGTGCATGCTACTATTGTAGGTCTTGATCTATTATTTATTTTGTTCTAGAATTATTAAATACTTTATAAATCATGTGATGATCCAAAAATTGTGGAACCAATTTTTTTAGCTTCCATTTATCATGTATGCTCCACATCTACAACTTGTTTAAGTAGAACCTATGGTTTTCACACTGTATTAGATCTATTTCTTGCTTGCTATCTTAATCTTGTTATTTGCATAATAAATAGTAGAAAAATGATAAAATGTTGAAAGCACTTCTGTTAGCCTGTGTTTTCTATATAGAATCCAAAAAAATGATATTTAAGTTTTTATGGTTGATTTACATGCCTTTTATGATTTAATGTGTTAATAACAGTTTATATTGTTTATTTTATACTTCATTTGTTTATTTTATACTTCATTAATGAAAATAGATTTTAAGGTGAATCCAACTCTCACGATCATGTTTTGGGATCCTCTATCAGTGTGATTTATTTCATAATTGTTGCTCAACCAGTGATTTTAATCTTGCAAGTCATGCTTGCTAGTGGATTAATCATTTAAGTTGATCATTCCGTTTAGTCTTGATGATTAGTTACTGTTGTCGGTGTGATTGTTCTGTTAACAATTCATTCCTTGCTATTTCTATTATTTTCCATGCATTTCATGAGCATTTGTACTCATAGCATCATCTCTAATGCATGCGTGCACTTCATTCATTTTAGAGAGCAACTTGTCAGAGAACGTGACCATTGAGCCCGAAGCTGAGGCTGAAGTAGAGGTTGAGGTTGAACTCGAAGAAAACCAAGGCAAGCAGCTATGCATATTTATCCTACTTTTCTAAATAAATTTGTCACTATTTATAGCTATGGGATGCATGTGGGTTACCTACTTATTGCATTGTTAGAACCTATGTTGTTGATATTATGGCCTCCCTTGCTTTGTTATCATACACCTTGACGCTCAAGTAGTATGGGTAATAATGAATTAATCTTGTTAGTTGCTTAGCCATGCTTAGGCATAGAATGATCACTTTACTTTGGTAAGGGAATGGTTATAGGTTAATCAACACCGATTGTAATATGGTTCTCTAATGTTGTACAATAAACGAACATGATGGTTAATTGGATACGAGATTTGAGCGATGTGTAGGGTCACGAAAATGGAGTCTCGGTGACATAGACTACTCGAGTCGATTAAGGACCGTCCGTTGTTAACGTTGGTTTGAGCACCTTTTTCGTGCTACCACATGTTCCCGGATGGGATGAATAAGTCTAATACCTTACTTGTCTCGCTCTATGAGGCACGGTCCTAGATGTGTGGTCCTCGGACTATGTAGAGGAGCCTGGGGTGTCCCCAGTGGACCTAGGTCATCCTCCACACAAACTAGACGTGTTTTACTCGTAGCTCGGGACGGTTTGGAAAGGGTTGGCATGAGTACCCCCTTACGCACCATTGATCGGGTGTGCAAGCAAAGAGTACACCCTTGCAAGGATAAATCAATTCAAATTGCCGCGCTCTCGGTTATGAGCAAGCTCAAGTCCCATGAATTCATCATAGAGTTATCGGATACTTATGTTACTTGTTCTTATATTTACGCTCTATGTTACCATGTTGATGCAATTGTTTTCAACTAAAATTTGAAGTGGATTTGGGCAAGATTAATAAAACTTGCTAGCTGTCCATGGGGTGTAATTCACATGCTTATGGTCAAAAATTAAGGATAGGCTGAGATAGGCTTTTGCAAATCTACTTAACCTTGAAGTCTTACTCCTTGTTCAACCCTATGCATGATCCTTGTTATGTATTTGCGTAAGACTTGCGAGTACCTTTTGTACTCATGTTGCTATTGCTCACTAAAGTTGTAGGTGATCTGGAGGCCGTGTTCGGTCACTTTTACCTCTCTGATCCCAGGGTGGGTTATGAGTGACTAGAGTGGTCGTTTGTTGCTTTGGTAGTGTTCTTGGGCAACGACTACATCGTTTCTTTTGCGTTATTCTATCGTATCCGCTGCGTAGTGGTGCTCTTTTCATGAGTTAGATGTTGGGTAAACTTGAACCTTAATATTTAATCTCGTGTTGTTGTTGTCATGAGTCCAAGACTTGTATTTTGGAGCTCATTTATTTAAATTTCAGATTTGACCCATGTATGTCATGAACTTATAATCTTAATTGTTGAACTCGTATAATGTTTAAAATTACTCTTTATGGTTCATGTGGTAATGTGCAATTTGTACGGTTGGTGTTACTCGATCTTGGGCTTGTTGTGAAACACCTACCGGGACTACCGGATGTGTCTCTTGTTATGTCGAATTGCACCGAGTCTTGTATCTCTAGGCGTGAGTTGTCACTCGACACGTCGCAAGACGAGTAAGTGTTGGCTCTCATCCTATTGGCGTGATTGTCAATTCACTTAATTCAAGTTCAAAAATTGAGCGGTTCTCACAGTGATGGTCGTGGTGGTGAGCGTCCCAGTGGAGTCTAGGTGTAGGACTAGTCAGTTTGGGGGTGTTGTCAGTGTTGAGTTAGTGATGCAATAAATTCGATGGTAAGAGCCATCATGAATGAGAAGAAAGGGTGGCATAAAGATGAGGATGCACCAGAGATGTTAGCAGACATGGGCGGACCTAAGTTGAGGTCAGCATGGGCCCAGGCCCTCACTCAATCCTTGGTGTGCAGTGGAAGTAGACATTTTCTCACCATGTATATTCACATATTTTGGATGATTCTATATAGTATGCCCTCACTCACATTTCTCTCTAGGTCCACCCCTGTTTGAACAGAGGCACAAGAGGAGGGCTAGCAGGGCTCGCTGATATTGGGTACCAATAAGCAATAGCCTGGTGGCGGTTGAAGGAGGATGATGTGTGGAAGGATGACGCGGTGGAGTTGCTCACCTGAGTCGTGAATGGAGGTGATGAGATCAAGGGTGGGGGCTAGGGCTCATTGTGCATTTGGGGTGACGGCAGCAAGCAATAGAGCAATGATACGGGGTTGGAGCTTGAGAGAACATTTGGGTGCCCGTGGCCCTTAAAATTCCCAAAGTAATGTGTAGATGGATCTTTTCAGAAACTCTCACTATTTCTGTGAACATGTGTTCATTTTCTGATGCGCCTAATGAGCATGTATTTAGGGCCATATATAGGTTAATATATCGTTACAGTTTTTGTTAGGTGCAATCATGCTGATGAAAAAAGTTAGAGTAGACTTATACATACTGCACTTAAAAAGTCGAGGCGGTTGGCTCCATGTCCCCAAGAAAAACGAGGCTGTGGCCAAAAAAGGGCCATCTAATTTACCAATATGATCATTTAGGAACCAATCTTAGGGTTTCATTCCCTTTCATTTTTCAGTTTAATATTCTTGAGGAAAGGCACGAACAAGAACCAAAATTGTGATGTTAATTTACGGTACTGAACTAAGAGCGCTTTCTTACGACAGAAGATAAAGCGGTAAGAGCAACTCCAAGAGGCTGCTAATCTTATCCCCAATACTTTTTTTTAGGAAAAAGGAGAAAAAACGAACTTCAACAGTCCACCCAAACCTTCCCCAATTTTTTAGCAACGCTAAAAAATAACCTACCACCGCGTATATTTTAGCGTTGGCATTCCTCCCCCAATCCTGATTTTCGCAAGCTCGCGTGTCCCTTCCGATGGGCCCAATACGATGACGTGACCTGTTTTAAAATATTGGGGGCTATTTATTAGCGATCTGCTGTGGATTGATATGTTTTTGGGGGAAATTTTTTTTGGAAGAACCCCCAATACATAGTTTTAGGGAAGAATTTTTTGAGTACTCTTGGAGTTGCTCTAAAGAAAAGGATGATTTTCGCATGCATATAGAAAAATGAAACTCTAAATTTTGTCCAATTTGAATCGATCTCAATTTGGAGTGACAAAAAACTTTCATACTACTGGTGTGAATAAGCATTGAGTCTTGGTACCATTCCAAAGACCGTAAAAGAAGCTACGCTACCATGCAGAAGAGGACAAGGATTATGTCTCACATTTTTCATCTTGCTAGTGTTGAGTGTTAGTTGACTGTCCCGGGCCCCGGCCCGCCTCTTGGCACACACGTAGCCGGTAGTTCCTCGTGCTGTGCTGGGTTTCATATGAAATGGGAGATACTTAAACAAAACATAACAATGAGGTCTTTTTAGTTGCTCAAAGCTTGGAGGTACAAAATTACTGTTATAGCACTGTAGCACACTGTATCATTTCGTTTGTATTTATGAATTATTATCCAAATATTGACTAATTAGGCTCAAAAGATTCGTCTCGCAAAGTACAACAAAACTGTGCAATTAGTTTTTAATTTCATCTACATTTAGTACTTCATACATGTACCGCAAGTTTGATGTGATGGAGAATCTTCTTTTTGCATAGTATTAAAGTTGGGAGTTTTGAGAACTAAACATGACCTGAATCAAAGAAGTGACTGGAATTATTAATTATTTATATTCACCCGGACGTACGGGTTGCTTAATCCAGCAGGGAGGAGAGTGTAGACTCTTCTTCACCTTCTCTTCACTTTTGCCTGCAGAATCCACGACGCGATAAGATTTTTCTCTAGTCTCTGTAGACTGTACAATGTCAGTTGACGTTCTTGTGCATGGACCATGCGTGATCCAGGAGACGACACAGCCCTGGCAGGAACCCTACACGTAGGTCTCCTGCTACAGTGGGCAGTGATCAGTGGCGACGACGGCGACCGGTCGTTGATCGCCTCCTCCTCCTCCTCCTCCGGTGGAGGCGTTGGGATGGATCGGCTGGCGCCCACGGCCGCTGTCTCGCGGCGCCTGACAGGACAATGTGGCCATGTCTCGGGAGCAGTCACGCTCACGCGGCTATGAATTCTCTCCGATCCTGTCATCCTGACACTGGGAAGCATTGAACGCCGGTGCCGGTGGTTCATCGACACACCCATATGTGATGTGTGACCTGGGATCCCTGCACTATAGTGTTCAGCACCAATTGATTGTGGCACAAGTTCAGGTCTGGATAAAATTGCGGCTGCTGGGTCTTACGACGACTGAGCATATATTTACATGCCATTTTCAGTACTTTCAGTAGATTGGGATCCAGAGGCATCCAGCTAATGGTTCAGAACACAACCGATTTTTTGGTGAGTACCCGGCCATTGCTCGTGCTTTATTGGAGAACATGTAAAACAAGTGGTCTTTCTATTGAAACAGTTTTAAAGTTGCAGTTGAGATGGAACAGGCTAGCTAGGCTGCAGATGTGAGGCTTTGTTTCCTGCCAATATATAAAATGCAGTTCTTTTTCCAAAAGAAAAAATGAATGCAGTAAACTGTAAACGTAAGACGAGTATGCCCTGTTTGGCATAGTTTCTTCCTGTTTTTCTTTCCACAGATTAAGGAGGAGCTGTGCAAAATGGCAAGATTCTACAACCGCATTACCGTAAGCAGAATACAAGAATAAACTAAATAAGCAGAATAAACAGAGTCTGTTTTCACCAGCAGACGAACTTTTCCAAAAGGCGAAGAATCTGCACAATCAGAATTCTGCATAACATAATAGTGCTTGTTTCAGACTTGTCCAGTGTGGAAGCATCGAGTTTTGACCGGTCAATTCATCATGTACACTACGCTGAACTAGCACTGGCTGGCCTAATCTGCTGTCTGAGCTGCATATATAGCTTTGTTTTAACATACTCCCTCCCTCCATTCCAAATTACAAGTCATTCCAACTTTTTTGGAGAGTCAAACCATTTTATGTTTGACCAACCATTTTATATTTGACCAAAATTATAAAGAGAATCACAAAGGTTTATAGCACCGAATAGATATATAATGTGAAAATATATTTAATGAAGAAACTAATGGTACTTATTTGATATTATGAATGTTAGTAGTACTTTATTGTATAAATTTGGTCAAACTTGAGATGCTTTGACTCTCCAAAAAAAGTTAGAATGACTTATAATTTGGAACGGAGGAAGTAATAATTTGTCCATTTCCTTGGTGCATGGAGTATATAATTATATGATTCCTTTTGGATTATTCGGTTACTTAACGGAAGACGATGGTAAGTAGGTTCCTCCCACATGGTAGAAGCAGCCACAGCCATGCATGATTGATCGAGGCTGAAGAAAGAGGGGAGAGATCTAGGATGCGACGAGAGCAGAATTGGCCTTCTGCAGTGCAGGGCGCGGATGCATCATCACTGCATTTAACTAATCTAGATCTGATGAAGTAGCCAGCCAATCACAGCGAATATGCAAGCACTGAAAGTTCTGCCTGTCTCCTCCTGAATACTAAATTCACAGGATCCACTACCAGCTGCTAGAATAAACATATATTGGTTCAGATTTGAGGGTTGATCTATGTAGTATATGCCCCCCTGGTTGCCTTCTTCCCTCTTCGTAGCCTGCAACTTTGTACTGTAGATTGTTATTGTCTGAAATTGCTCATCGGAGACAGTATCATGTCCATGGGAGTATATAGAGTAATTAACTTAACAGTAACAAAAGGAGTTGTTAGGAGCTGGGATGCTCATCATTATCATTGAGTGTGCCCCAGCAGCTAGCTTATTAACGCCACTTGCCGTGTAGATTACTCCGCAGAAATGACTAAACCTGCTAGCAGGTAGTACGTACGATGTTCGATCGCTAAATTTAAAGCGCAGCCTGAGATGCTCACATGGATCTTGACGTCTCAATTAGCAGCAAAAGCCTAGAAATGAAGCACCGTACAAGATGCGATGCCCGAGCGAACATGGTAAACGCCCTGCTATAGTACCAACATGCGTGTCTCGCTAATAAACAAGCGAAAGGATCACCTGCCAGTTAACAGGCAAGAGACGGAAGATGCCTACAGGGATCACACATGCACCCCGCCTTATTCCACAGGCGACGAAGACGCTAGGTTGTTGCTCACATGCATCGATCTCCCACCTCCGAATCTGACACTAAGTTTGGAATTGATGAAAGGAGTGCAGGAATGATCCGCATCCATCAACAAACAGGAGCATACAGTAGCTAGAGATCCATCTGAATTCTGAATCGTCAATTCGTCATGGAAATCATTGGTGATATATATACTGTATGTCCACGACCACGAGGATCACAAGCTTCACTTCGCTAGCGAAGTGAGAAGCTTGTTCGAATTCAGTTCAGATCTTTCAGAACAATAATAAAACAGCGCGGTAACAGTGAAGAGGAAACAATTCAGGGCTGCCGATACGCGTGCTGTATACGCATGGTATTCAGAGCTGAGACATCGGAACCGCAGGTGCAAGCGCCAGCTGCTCCGACGACGCCTGACTTGTTGGTCGATCTTGTTTGGCTTTTTTCCCTGAGACCCTGAGCGCCAGCCAATAACCTGTTGGATCTTGGACCGCCACGCGGCGTCGAACGGAATAAACCAGAGATCATCTTCTCTTGTTTGTCCGATCCTTTTGGATGAATGCATTTATAGTAGTGAGGCAATTATCTTTTGAATGGGAACGCGGACGGCGACGGCACGACGAGGATGAAGCTGCGTCGCCGGATACGACTCCCTGCTCCCACATGCATGCGCGTCAGGTAGCTGCTGAAGAAGCCGCCGGAGGGACGGACCATGGCGTGAGGCTCTCCGTCTAGCACAGTGCATACAGCCATGGAGGCAGGAACAAGAACGTGAGCGCAACCATTATATCTGCTGACGGTAATAAAAATGCCAAACGAAGCACTTGAGAAAATCGACAAAATAAGGAAAAAGTTTCTATGGGCAGGAGATAAAAACGCTCACAGGCGGTAAATGCAAGGCCAACTGTGTCAAATCCTGCCTACCAAAAGTAAACAGAGGACTAGGTGTGCTCGATCTTCATAAGTTCGCAAGAGCACTGAGACTGCAATGGCTTTGGCACGAGTGGGAGTCACCGCAAAAAACATGGATTGGAACGGAGACATCATGCGATGACACGGATCACCTTTTGTTCGCGGCATGCACAACCATCACAGTGGGGAACGGACGCAAGACGAGCTTATAGCACTCCGCCTGGGTGCAAGGCGTCAAGCCAAAGGACATTGCGCCCAACATATATGCGTTATCCAAAGGGGAAAAAAGGAATCTAGCACAGGCCTTACATGACAACAGTTGGATTAGGGACATAAACATTCACGAAGGATTGACAACTCAACACCTACAAGAATTCACAACACTTTGGCGTCTAGCAACAACGATTCAGCTGCAACCGCAACAGGAAGACACAATTCGATGGAAGTTTACGTCCACCGGAAAGTATTCAACAGCCTCGGCATACAAGGCACAATTCCTCATATCCACCAAAGCACCACATTACAAAACAATCTGGTGTTGTTGGGCGCCACCGAAGTGCAAGTTCTTCACGCGGATGATCTTACAAAACCGAGTATGGTCAGCTGATCGACTTGCGTGAAGAGGATGGCCTCACTCCCCTGCATGCCCCTTATGTTGAAGCCAAATGGAGACGGCCCATCACCTACTGGTCGAGTGTAGATTCACCAGGAGAATATGGAGCCTAGTGGCGGCGTGGACGACACAGCCGAGCATACACCCCTCAGAATGGCGACAAACCGACAATGTGCTGGATTGGTGGATAAACATGACTAAAAAACAGGAACCCCTAGGAAGGGCGCATGCTCCATGACGCTACTGATCGTATGGGAAATTTGAAAGTAACAGAATAGGCGAGTATTCAATCGACAAGAGATGACAACAATCGCACTAATGGCAAAAATCATGGAGGAAGCGGGAGCATGGATACTAGTAGGGGCAAAAGACTTAGCGGTTTTTTCGTCCAGAGAGTAATCATGTAAAAGTGTGTACTCTAATCGGTTAGCCAACTGTAATTCTCTACTCTATCCATGAAATAGGCACAATGTCGAGCGCATTCGTTAAAAAAAACTGTGTGCAATGTGCGTCGTGGTTTCGCCGGAATTTAAAGGAGGCCGACGACGAAATGCGACCTCGGCGGAGGCGGCCCGACAAGGGTGGGCTTGGGGCTCTTCGTGGGCGCAATGATTAAGGGTGGTGGGCTGGAGTGTCATTAGAAGAGGTCGGGAGGGAAGTGGGCTATTTGCCACTCGGGCTCGGATGATGGATGATAGGAGGAGAAAACGCGAAACAGCGTGACTCGCGGTCGCGGAGCTGGTCGTTAGCGCGTGCGAGTGCGACCTGGCTCTTTCTGGCTACCCCGCCGTCACTCACACAGTCACCTACCCGGAAGACGACAAGAGGAAAGAAAGGTTGACTGGACGCGGTCAACATCCATCCATCCATCCATCCAAGGACGTGTACGCCCATGGCAAACGCTAATTGAAGTGGCGTCAACGTGAAGCAAAGGGAGAGAGAGGGGATCTTGGTCGAGAAGACGGCTAGGATTTGGACCACAAAATGACCCTTGATTGATTTGGACCAAGTTAATCCATTGCACACCGTTGAACTGGATTTAAGGGGGTGTTTGGGAGGCATGTGCTAAATTTTAGCACATGTCACATCGGATGTTTGGACACTAATTAGGAGTATTAAACATAGTCTAATTACAAAGGTACGTTTCATCCTGCGCGAAGAAGCCGACAAAGCGCACGTCTGCGTACACGTCGTATGTATGCCACCTCTGCTATTGTGGGACGGATCGACGAGGACGTACGTCGGCATGGCGGCATGCACGCATGCTTGTTTACACGGCACCGCAATGTCAGCACAGCGTCGTATATGCATCATGCCACCTCTGCTTTACACGGCATGTACTCGTCGCCGGCCATGCGCATGCATGCGCGGCGCCGACTGCATGCAGCCCTATCCGTGCGCCTGCACTGGACACAACAGCACGAGCTGCCAAATGTTGGTAGACGTAAAAACAAAGGTCAAGTGTCGTGGCTCTCCGAAAGCATATTTATTTCTGTGATTCTTTGCTCATTAGCAATTTACCGATAGCTTGTGTTTTATAGTGAACACTCCATAGGCCGTAGCAACTAAATATATTGTTGCCCACCAACAATGACAAGGACACATACGGCAACCATTGCATCATTCAATGAATCTAGTACCCTTAACAATGGAGGAAATTAAAGTCCTCTTCTTTTTTTTTTCTTTTGCGAACGAAGAAAGGTGGATATACCCCCCTCTTGAATCCAATACCCTTAACATGGAAAGGAAGAGATGAAGAGATGCCAGCAAGGCCTCTCGAATCCGATACCCTAATAATTAACATGGCAAGCAAAGATGCTATACATCACTACCGGAAAACTCAGCATTCGTCCCGAGACTTAATACCGGTTGCATTTTGACCCGATACTAATGTGAGCATTAGTACCGGGCCTAACGGCTAGTCCCCGAGGAGCCCCCCGTGACCCCTTTAGTACCGGGTTGAGGCTTCACCCGGTACTAAAGGTCAGCCTCCACCCGGTACTAAAGGGATACCTCCCCTCACGCGGCAGCCCCCTTCTCTCTCTCACCCCACGCTCACCCCCTCCCCACACGTACTTATCCGCTCATCCTCCTCATCCGGCCCCTCACCCGCACCTCTCTCTCTTCTTCTCCCCACACAGATCGATCCCCTTGCCGCCCCTGCCGTCGCCACCCCTCTCCTCCCCCCTCCACTTGCCCCTTACCTCTTACATATGGTGAGGAGCGGCGAAGGCACGAAGGGAGGGCGCGGCGAGGTGGCGGAGCGTCGGCAAGGCGTGGCGGAGCAAGGAGCGGCGGCAGGACAAGGAGTGGCGGAGCTCCAGTGGAAGGGCGCGGTGGCGGAGCGTCGGTAGGCGTGGCAGAGCAAGGAGCGCGTGGATCTTGGAGTAGCGACCACCTCTCCCTCAGATCCGGCGGCGGCAGCAACTGGTGGGCTGAGGAGCAGTGGTGGTGGCTGAGCAGCGTAAGTACGCCGCTTCCCTTCCTCCATCTCTCTCTCTCTCTCTCTTGGGCGGTCGGGCGGACGGCAGTGGCGTGCGGCCGGGGCTCCGGCGGTCGGGCGGACGGCGGCGATGTGCGGCCGAAGCTCCAGCGCTCTAGCGGACGGTGGCTGCGTGCGGTCGGGGCTCCGGTTGGTAGATATTTTAATTTTTTTAATTTGCCTTTAGTACCGGTTATTTGACCCGGTACTAAAGCCGCTCTTTAGTATCGAAGTAGCAATATCAGTTGCACAACTGGTACTAAAGTGAGGTTAGTAACCAGTACCGAAGGCGCTTTCCCAACAGTGCATGCTTGTCTCTCTCATTTATTTGTGGGCCTTAAACTCTTTCTTGAGCAGGAAGTGAACCTCATCACATCACATAGAGCAAGAGGGATTGGATCCTTTGGTTTATACACACCCATGTGCGCCAAAATATAATGGCTTTAGCAACCGGTCCCCGTCTACGCCGTCCTCGTCGATGTGGCTCTTCTCCCGCCCTCCATCGATCCAGCCACACACCAAACTTAACGACGTACAGGTCATTGCTTACTACTACTAATCTTTTGTTTTTGTTGGTTACTTAACTTTAAAGCAGTATGCATGATTGAGACTGACAGAAACGCAGGACCGATATATCACAAGTACACACAGCACGTTTGAATTGAATCCGTGCGTGTAAATTCGTGCAGGCCGGTGGTGGAAGGAAGCTGATGTGGCACCAAGGGAAGAGTCAATGCCGAGCATGTAAAAGAGAGCGAGCGAGGGCGCCGAATAAGACAAGCCCAGCCCAACTGCATCCAATCCGTCCAGATAAGACAGCGACGGCGTGCACGCGCCCAGCCAATGATCCACGCGTTGATTTGATCAAAAAACAGATTAAAGAAATTGATTGGCATGCGTTGCAATGTCTTTCCATCATGCCAAAGGGCCTAGCCTCCTAGGCTAGGCTAGGCTGGGTTTACCACGCCAGGCACGAGCAAGCATCGTGTACACACGCAGAGCTTCTAGAGGGAGAGAGAGGGAGGTTATTATCAGAGAACATATAGTACGTATATATTCTTTCTCAGTTGAGTGATGTAAATGTGTTCCTAACTTTGGTGCCCCTTTAACTCTCTCTCTCTCTCTCTCTCTCTCTCTCTCTCTCTCTCTCTCTCTCTCTCTCTCTCTCTCTCTCATGCTAGCTTGCTTTGCTTCTTGTACGTTGTTTCAAGCAGCTATCTTAGCTAGCTTTGATCTTTCAACAAGCCCCGAAAGTTTTGGCTTTGGAATGGTTCTCTTCTCCCCACTGATCAAGTGGCTTCGTCATCGATCAGTCATCACCAGGCTTTCCAGTTGACATTTGTTGAGCTCTTGTTACTTTGGAGAATTCGCACGGGACTAGCCGGCTTAATTAGCTTATTAGCTCCGTTAATTGCATTGCCGGCCGGCCGAGAGACGCGCACGGAACACCCGCCGCTGATGTTGAACGTACAGAATTTCCGCCTCGTCGATCGGCCAGCCGGGTCGCACATGCCATGGGATCTTTCACTTCTTCCCCGGCACGTGTCTTTAAGCTTCAAGGGAAATGCTAATGCTTTATCAGCTAGGGACAAAGCTGAAAGGAGGTGTGGAAAACACACACATCAGTGGACCAACAACAAATGGGGAAGTGCAGTGCATGTGTATCAGACAATTCATAAACTTTCTGTAAATAAATTTCTACCGTTCCTGCAATCACCCCCCGGGTTGTACAACATACTCCTATATAGTACAAGTAATCCGGGAACGAGAACTTTTTCGTCGAAGGTAGAAGGGTCGGTGAAGCAAAGCAAAGCAAAGCTACGCTTGTCGTCACAGTTTACAATGGGTGGCGCGTACGCATTGGACGGGCACGTCTTTTGAGGGCAAAACCACTTGCCCCCACGCATTTTCAGTGCCAATCAGACGCAAGGGGCACGATCAATGGAGTGCTATACCTAGAGGGGAAAGCGTTGCTAGTGACCAGCAGGGTTACAGGGCACACTAGTTTATTGGTTTTTTGCCGTGGAGATTACAACATCCGGCACTGGAGCTTGCTCGATCTGGGTGCTTATCCGGTTATTGGTTCATCATCTGCTCAGGTCGTCCAAGAGATGTGACAAAAGTCACGAGTAAAATAATACTCTCCCTTGGCTATGTTTGCCTATAATGTCGGAAGAAAATATCTTACAATGTTTATTCGTTGACAATATCAAAGTGCAGCCATTGTAATATTTTCACTCATCGTTCCTAACTAATAAGTGTTCAAAAGAAGATAATTGGTCGTATCACATTATATAATTAATAGGGCATGGGTAGTCATTTCGTGTTAAGTTTTACTTGAAGTTAATATCTCTTTGGTTAATACACATAATGTGCTATGATAAACATTGCTAAAGGGAACAATATGGTACTACACCTTAGTCCCAAAATATAAGGCGTATTTTAGTCCAATGATTACTCAATTAAAATATTATTTATGTGATACAAAATCATATTCATACCCAAGTGCTCTTGAATGCAAATCTAATAGCATAGTGAAAACTATGTGAGTCGTTATCGTGGAGGAGATAACAAGGATATGAAGGAGGCCGACCGTGTACAGCGGATCCAAAGGCGATGAACACCCTTATATAAGCTAGCGTGCACTGGCGCAGCGCGGCCACCGCCGCGCTGCACGGTAGGCTAGATTATGAGCTTGTGAGCGACGGAGACTAGGGTTAGACCTGCGGGAGAGGAATATCTTGAAATGGAGGAGCAACTTATTATATTTGGGATAAGAAAGGTAACCGGACTTTATTAAAGACTGTTACAATGTTGCCATAACGGTAATGGCTGTTACCATTATGGCTCGGTTTGGTATGAACCTTGTTAAAGTTCTAACGGTTCTTGTTAACGTATGTTACCCTTCATGAGTTGAAGGTAACCTTTCATGAGTCGAAGGTAACGGTCTTCATCGTTGCTGAGGTCGAGCTCCGATCCAGAGGCCTTGTTAGTAACCGACGTGAAAGAAGTCTATTTTATTTACGGACCACATACGTCCATTATCTATCCCAAGTTACCTAAAACGTATTTCGTATAGTGTACGTTTTCTGTGTCCGAATCCACTTGGCCACCCCCTCCCCTTTCTCTCAAGATGTAACCTCCTGAGTTAGGGTGTGTTTGGTTTGAGGATCAATGTGGGTTGGGATGAGTTGGACCCAGATGAACCAGTGTTTGGTTTGAGATTGATCTAACCAAGAGAGCGACGGCCAAGAGGAAGAGGATGGCGCGGCAGCGGCCACCTAGGTGAGCGCCGCGATCAGCCGGGGCAGCGTAGGGGAGGCCCTGGGAGCTCTGCGGCCGACCGGGGCAGCGCGGGCTCCGCCCAGTGAAGCTCCGCCGCCGGCCGGGGCAGCGCAAGCTTCGCTACCGGCTCGGGCGAGCCCGGGCTTCGCGCAGGGGAGCTCCGTGGCCGGTGGGGGCAGTGCAAGCTCCGCCCAAGGGACCTTCGCCGTCGGGACGGCGAGGGTGGTGGCATGGGGATACCAGTAGGGGCGGACGGCGCCGCCGGCAGGGAGCAGAGGCAAGGCCGGCGGGGAAGGATGGAGCAGAGGCGAGTGGAGCTCAGGTGGAGGATGAGTGGAGGCTCGGGTGAAGGATGAGGAAGAAGATAAGGTAGAAGAAAAAAATAATACAAGAGAATAACAAGCGGGTCCCACTATTGACATGCAGGCTCCGCAATTTATTGGATACGGTGTTAAGATGGCATCATCCTGTTCCACTAACCTTTCCAACCAAACAAAAAATTAGGTTGGATCCATACTCATCAACCAAACATGAGATGGGTTGAACCCAACCCAAGAAAATGGGTTGGAGCGGAAGCAACCCAGTTGATCCTGAAACTAAACACACGCTTAGATCTTCTCGTAGCTCACGCTCTCGTAGAGGCTGTTTGTTCCCGACCACACCACGTCACGTCACAGGCTGTGGCGGTGGAAATCGGCGCCAAAGCCGTGCCGGCCTCCGCCGGAAACCAAGCACGCCAATAATCGTAGCGCTAGTATTCACACATGGCGGCGGCAGCAAGACGAATAGGCCCACCTGTCACTTGAAACAAGAGGCCCGCCCGGCTCCAAACAGAGTGTGGAACGACCAGGGAGGCCACATCCTGGGTCCCTTGACACACATAACACGCTGTACGCCGGAAAGGTCGTCTCCGGTGGGCCCCGCCCCTCCAACTGTCACACCAGAAAAAAAATTGCAGGCGCCGCATATAATCATTGCACACCTGCTCTGTACATAGTCCGGACCTGATGCATCACAACAACAACCATACTATTCGATCCAGAACGAATGATTATGCAACCCAAGTTTTCTCTTTTCATTACACTTTTCAACTTTTCCAGCCCTGCAAAAATTTCCTTTCAGTTTTCCTCTAATTGAGAAACAACCATTAGTTACTCCGCTGAGATTAAGGAAAAAAACTTTTAATTTGTTGGGGCAGAGGGGTGTGTCTTGAATTCAAAGACTAATAACCATGTATTCATACAACGAGTACAAGCACAGGACATTTGGGAATAACTAAAGCCGTCTCGTACATCTAACAGATATATATGGGAGTAGTATAAAACACAATCAGGAACAGAATAAATTAGTAGCAATAATTGGAAGAGTACACTTAGGGTTGATACACTATGCCGTTGACCAAATTAATAAATATGCTATCAAATTGCCATGGAATCTTTTTACACGACATTGCTAAGACGAGTTTAAATCAAAGTTTGCCGCAGATTCATGACATTTTAGTTTATTCACATAATTAAATACAAGCAACAGTATAGTGTATGATTAAATGCAAGCATCATATACAGGCGCCGCATCCAACTAATCATTCGAGGTGCTCTGTGCAGAGTCCGGACCTGAGAGAGCAACAGCACTACTCGATCCAGAATGATTAATACCAAGATTGCTACGGTTTTTCTACTTTTCATCAATGTTTTCCCTCATATAGCACCTTCTCAAATCTCAAGTGGAATTATATCTTACCCATTTCCTTCCTCTTTACAAAACAGTAGCTATTTAACGGAATTTGTTCAAACACAATTTTCAAAATAGATATATGTGCAAACTTTATTTTAATTAAATACTCTCTTGCTTTTAAATAGATGATGCTTAGAACAAGCTAGTTAGTTAAGAAAATGAACTATATTTGTCCTATATTAAGAAAATGAAAAAGGGATATGTGTTGGATGCCAGTTTAATACAAGATATTTTTTGCAACTAATTAATAGCTAAAAAGGTACGGTGACTCAGGGTGATATCAGATTGTACTATACGGTTGGCAAATGTGCAAGGGGGGGAATTAACAGGATCTATCAGAGTGACGTGGAGTCTTTTATTTCACTCGAACTTAAATCGAACTTGCTGCTTATACGTGGCTACTTAATTTAATGACAGGGAAATCTTGTGCAGTACAAGCGCACAGTAAATTAATGTGTGTTTGGTTGGTTGTATCATTTATTCATGTATAAAATAATTCAAAATAATAATGATCCTTTTGTTTGGTTGGGTGTTCATCTACGATGAAGCCATCCCACTTAATACATTATTCTACTAATAGGAGTGAATCAGTACAAGTAAATTAGTTAAACCCTACCATCTAGGATCATCCATGCATGTATCATGTGGTGCATCCAACCAAACACACCCTTAATAATCTCGCTTGGCATCGAATTTAATTATCAAACTTGTTCGCTTATACGTGGCTATTTAATCAAGTCATCATAGCAAAGTTGTTGTAGGCAACAAGCGCACAACAAACTAAGGGTATGTTTGGTTGTGCTATGAGCTGTGAAAAAACTGCTGTGGGCTATGGGCTGTGGAAAAGCTGCTGTGAACTATCAGCTGTGAGAAAGCTGAAAGTCGTTTGGTTGAAAACAGCTGTGAAAGTGAAAGCCCTTTATCTGACATATGGGTCCCACTGTCGAAGACATGTTTTTCTTTTTCACTCTTCTTCTCCTCTCTCTTCCCTCTCGCATAGTCGCATCTCGCCATGGCGTGGTGGGCGGCGGCGCGGCCGGCCGGCGCGGAGAGGCGACGGTGAGGTTGAATGGCGAAGCGACAGTTTGGAGTGGTGGCCGATGCGGTTGGGTGGAGCGGCAACCAACGCGATCTTCTTCTTCTTCCCCATAGCAAAAGGGCGGTGTAGCACTTCCTTCACCCCTCCCCCAAAGAAACCCATCGCATGCTCGCCGGCCAAATTGGTCACACATGGTCAGTTTCCTCTCAATCACTCTTATTGAAAGCTTGCTTAATCTCTTGTGAACCAATTCTAGTATCCAATTTTACAAATGGTGAAAGAGATGGGTGTAATTTCATTTTTCCCTTTCGCCATCGAAGGAGCAATAAAGAAGATGGTGTGGTTTACACTGATGACCACGGAGGCTTATCCTTGCTCCGCCGCCCGCGTGTGGCCTCTCACGCCGCCCTACGCTCTCGTCGTCGACGCCCCACCGATGCCAGCGCGCCCCTGCAGCTCCATCAGACGCGCCACCTCAAGTCCTGCTGCCCCAATCATGCCGCATCAATTCCCACCTCCCCGAGCTGGGCAGCCGCGCACGGCCCGATTTCCGCCACCCCAAGCTCGAGCGATGGCGTTGCCCCATTTCCTCCACCCTAGCTTTTCCATCAGCACCACCCCAGCCTCCTCCCGCACCCTCGTCGTCGTCGTTGTGGCGTGGGGCGGGGTGGTCGCGGTCGTGCCTGTCTGTTGTCGCGGGTGGGTGGGAGGGGCAGGCGCTGGCGGAGGGGAAGGGCGCCGCCGGTAGAGGTGAGGACGGGCGCTGCTGGCAGAGGTGGGACGGGCGCTGGTGGAGCTGCAGAGGAGCGGCGGAGGAGAGGGAGGAGTCGATGATGAGAGCGAAAAGAAACGCATAACCGATGGCAGGTGGGTAAAATTTGCGAAAAGTCCAATTCACAGCCGGTCACAGCACCTCCTTCCCCGCTGTGAAAGCAGCTTTTTTTGAAAGTAACTGAGAGGAAGCTAGTCTCTTTGGTTAGCTATTAGTTTTTTTGGAAGCCAAAGCAGCTTAAAAGCTCAAAGGTAGTGATTTTTGGGTCTGCGCACGGTTGAACAACCACCGGAACTAATCAACCAAGACTCAGTCAGTTTTATTTTGGCAGCCTTGGTCAGTAAATTAGGTCAAAAGGAGGCACATGCTACAAATTAACTCCAAATTAAACCCAAGCATGCGCCCCCACAAGATCTGCACTAGCTAGACGCCGCAATTAATTAGCTAGGGTTCGTCCAGGATCTGGATCCCATGGGTGAAGCAGAGAAAGAGAGAATTAACTAGTTAAAACCCATGCATGCATCACGCAGCTGCTGGTCAGGCAGTGTGCGATATAATCATGGCCCCTGGCGAGTGCTGAGTCACCGGCACCTCACGCACTGCTGCTCGCTTACGGCTAATAATTAATTAATGTAATGCGGGCGGAGCCAAGCTAACCTCAGGATGCCAGCTAGAGGCACACACAATTTAGCCGCGTCCGGACGCGCGTCACGCGGCCGGGTGGTGGTAGTGGTGGCCCGCACATGCATGCGCTCGATCCCTCCATCGCGAGGGGGTTCGCCGTGCAAGAAATCCTCGGCTCGGCTCCGCGCGCGCGCGTGCCTCCATGTGTTCTCCCGCACGCAGCACCATCGTCGTTTCTCATTCGGGTGCACGTGCATTGTGCAAGCACTCGCCGTTTGTTCAGTTTGCTATATACCGCTGGAGTAGGTATTTAGTTCGTCCACTTACCACCTCACACAGAATTGCGTACTATTTAAGCTCCTCAACTTTTTAAGTACACAAGCCTTTCAAAAAAAAAAGAACTTTTTGAGTACAAGAACTCACTCCTAACGTAAAATGGTGGAATAGCCGTTTTCATCTTTAAACTATCAACCGAGGTTCAGTTTTATCCTTGCACTAGCAAAATGACCGTTTTAATCCTCAAACTTTCTTATACGCTACCAATTTCGTCGGAGTCTTGCACCATGTTGACGTGCCATGTTAGCATTCAATCACCTGGATTTCATGGAATACCCTTTTTCTACAATTTATATGATTCGCCATTCATTTGATGTTCGTAAGACACATTCTTCACTTATTGTTGAACTATAAAGTGAAAAGGTGGTTGAATTATTGTCCAATACAGTTTACTAATATGAGATAAGATGAATCAAACACTCAACCTCATTGAACGATGACATGGCAACCAACTGGCGCGACATGTAAGGGCGAAGGATGAAACTGAGCTGTTTGAGAAAGTTCGAGAACCGAAACGACCGTTTCGGCAGTTTAGAGCTTAAACGACTATTTTGACAGTTAAGGGATTAAACGACCGTTTTGACAGTTTAAGCTCTAAACTACCGTTTTGACAGTTAAGGGACTAAACGACCGGTATAAGATCATTTGCTCTACATTTATTTGCTTTATTTCTTAGACAATTGTTTCTAGTGGATTTTTAAGGGGAAAAAGGATGGTTTCCACCTAAAATTCCCGCTACCGCATCTGCGGAAACAAGGTCAAACATGAATCGAGGAACGTGAAACCCATCATAGAAATCGAATCGCATGGTTTAAAATGTTTCCACGCGCTCAACATTAACGGACGGAGAAGAAATAAACCGAGGGTGAAGTGAAATAGGGACACAACAACGGCCCGGGCTCGGCATGCATGTCAGCGCTAGCGTTTTCTGAACTCTCTTTTTTCTCTTCATTCACATTGATGAGATGCACGGAATAATATAGCAGTAGCAGAGCGGGGGTGCTAGGTGCAGGAGGAGGCGATCGTGGAGGTCCCTGGCGCGCGCGTACGTGCAGAAGCCCGCACGTGTGGGGCGTACGCCCGCGTCAGGTCCTTGTCCCCCGGCCGAAGCATGCAGCAATGCAACCACGAACCATGCAGCCGCCGGCCGCCTCGAGATCCAAATATTCCTTTCTCCCACCTCAGTTCAGCAGCCTTCGCGCTCAGTCTTCACCTCGAACGCCCAAAAAAGGAAACGTAGAAAGGAGCGACACTGTTCTTTTCCTGCTCATCTAATCCTCCATTATTACATTACGGAGTACGTGCAAAAAAAAAAAAAATGCATGCCCTCACCGGTTCTTATCTGTTGCAAACTTGCAATTTGCCTTCTTGGTAAAAGTATTTCCCTAGAAAGAAAAACCATTGTTTTACCAACCGTGTAGTAGTGTGCAGAAAAGTTGTTAGTAGAAAATTTGTGTAAACATTGGGCTTTTGAAGAAAAATTTGTAACAAAACCAGTGGTGGACATAGCAAAACTTGTTGCAAAACTGAGGCTGATCGAAACCGAAGGTAGCCAACTGGATTCAGGAGCAAACAGAGTACTTGATTAATCGGTAGGTAGGAGTATTTTAGTTGGATGCGGCTTTTGCAAAGCCGAGTGGGCGGCCTCGAATCCTTTGCGTCTGTGGACCATCATCTCCCGCTGGTCGAACCTGGGAAGGACAACTATATTTTACCCTCTACTTTGTCTTACGAGACTTTTAAAACAAATCTCAAACTGAACGAGAAATTTGTAGAAATAAGTACATTATAAACAATGTGGTTCCCATCGTATGATGAGATATGTGCCCTAGTTTTGAACTGCGAGAAACTGTACTACTACATGGTCAAAAATGTCGGTTTCAATACCTCTTGATAGGGCATAGTAGCTGATATTTAAGGCTTGCAGCAAAACCCTGCATTTCTTAGCGATGTCGAAGATGCAATACATTAATCATCTTGTGTTCATGCACGTATGGTGAAGATATAAATATATGCAATGTGTACCATAAATAGGGTACTGCATGACAACTACTTTGTATACTTTCATCTCTCGAGAGCCTAAAATAGAACCAAAAAGTTGAAGGAGCAAAAACTATTTCATAAATTAAAAATAAGTATATCAAGTAAAGTTTTTTTTCCATGTTACAAGACAAGATAGACATTCTAGTTTTGAACTCCAAAAAATCTGTACATAGTCGATTGTTGGTTTCTAAGATCATAAATTTTATATTTATGAACGGCAATCAACATTCAGGCTGTTCGGTTGTGCTAGTTTGTAGCGTTGCAAGCCTGCGGTTGTGTTGCAGCAACAGCCAGCAAACAGTAGCTGCTGCAGCCACACAAACACGTTGGTTTACTGCAATAATTAAAAACAGCATAATGAGGAGATTTTATACAAACGAGGAAGTAAAGCTTGCAAGTAACATAGATAGCCGAATGATCGGTCTGAACCTACAACTGTTTGGTCATGCAACCGTAGCTGAAGCTGCTGCAAATAATCTCAAGCAAACAGCTCGGATATTTATAATGCCCAAGATAAGCAGTATCTTTGGTATGGCTATAATATTGTATGTACGAAAAGGTTATATAGATTAAGCACCATTCTTGCCAGAAATTTAGTATGGCAATGGCTGAAAACATTGGTATACAAAGGTGCTAAATTAAACGCCTTATCATCCACTTATGGGAAAAGATGTAAATACAACCAATGCACGTGATGGACCAGAGTAGTAGTCTAGTAGCACATGACAACTATTTTTACTTATGTTTTTACGTCTTGAGATGCTAAAATATAATCAAAGAGCAAACCGATAGAAAATATTTCATAAGAAAGCATTCAAGTAAGATTTTTGTTGAACTATGAAAAGCCATACATAATCAATTGTAGGTATCTAGGACTCGGTATAGATATTTACAACAGTAATTGACTGTAGCCAGATTGTATATATTTACAATGCGAAAAGCTTTTAAAATACATTTCTTAGCAATACATTAGTATTGTCACGAAATTGTAACATACAAAGGTGACATGTTGAGCACTCGCTCTATTCCACCATGAAAAGATACAAATAAAACACAAACGTGCATCCTATATAAAGGGAAAAAAAAGTGGGGTTGTAAAACAACTCAAAATTTATACAAGATATGCATCACATTATTAGAATAGCCAATTTGGACCAATCACTCCCATCTAGAAGTCCAAAATTATACAAAGAAGAAAATCATGGATGAATATTGGCCGGCGCAGCTGGAAATGAATATAAGAATCCCAAAATGGAAAAAAAGTGTGAAGTTTCAAGGACCCAAGGAGCAGAATGCACAACAAGCCTTAAAAAGAAAGGGGGGAATAATAAAAGCAGGAAAGAAAACAGAACCAAAATAAAATACAAAGCAGTGGGAAAAAAAAAGAGGGGAAAAGGAATTAAAATAAGCAAAGGAGAAGAATCCCAAGTACACATTTAGCTGCCTGCACACCGCATCGCAGAGGAGAGAGAGAAAGAGAGCTGCGGCGGCGGCACAGCAGGGGAAGCATCAGACGCCGCAGTAGAAGAGGAGGGCGAGCCCAGGCCACCTATATCCATCTCTTTCTATCCATCCTCTATATATATATGCAGGTATAATTATATGGCCAATTAGATAGAGATTAGAGAGGGGGGGTAGAGAGGCAGTGGCCAGTGGGGGAAAGAAATTTTGTATAGAAAAGAGAGAGAGAGAGAGGAGAGAGGGTAGTTGATGGGAAGGGTTTGATGTGATTGCGCTTTCTTTCCTCTTTGCTTCCTGGATCCAACCGCCGCCGCCGCCGCCGCCGCTGCCACCGCCACCACCGCATATACTCGTCGGCGATTCAGAGTTCTTGGATTGGATGCGTTCTTCTGCCTAGGTGCGTGCGCGGTTTCTTGCGTGCTGGGATTCGTCCGTTCTTGGATCGGTTGGGGGTTGGGATTCTTGGATTGGCTGGGGAAAGGGGGATTCGCGTTGCTGGGGGATGCCTTCGTGGGGATGCTTCTCAGATCTCCGCTTCCTGATCCGTCGCTTGTCGCGATTTCTTGCCCAATTCGCTTACCCCATTTCTCTTTTCTGCGCGCAGATCGGAGCAAGGCGCGCGGTGTAAATCTCGAGAGGAGGAGGAAAGGGATCGAGGCGGCTCGGTCCTTGTTCTTGCCGCGTCCGGTTCTTCCAAGAACCAGCGGTGGGGATGGATCTCTGCGACAAGAGAGAGGACATGGCGCTGCAAGACGGAGACTCTTGCCTCGCGCCCCGCCCTTTGCGCGGCGGCTGCGAGATGGAGTCGCCGTGGGCGGAGGGCCTCCTCCAAGGCGGCAGCCGGAAGCGCAGCGCGCCGGAGGAGTCCGAGGACGATGTCCAGGAAATAGATGAGGTGGATTGCGGCGGCAAGCGGAGCAAGCCACCGTCGCCGCAGCCGCACACACCGGACATCCGTGAGGCTCATGCCCCCGGCCGCCGCCGCACCGTGGCGGCCGGTGGCGGCGACCAAAGCAACGGCGGGGGTGACCTCATAGGAGAAATCGGTCGGGACCTGTCCATCAACTGCCTTCTCCGGCTATCCCGGTCGGAATATGGCTCGGTGGCATCGCTGAACCGGGATTTCCGGTCTCTGGTGCGTGGAGGGGAGATCTACAGGCTGCGGCGGCAGAATAACATCTCTGAGCATTGGGTGTACTTCTCCTGTAATGTTCTGGAGTGGGATGCATATGACCCTTACCGGGAGCGCTGGATCTCGGTGCCCAAGATGCCACCTGACGAGTGTTTCATGTGCTCGGACAAGGAGTCTTTGGCTGTGGGCACCGAGCTGCTCGTGTTTGGGATGGCGCACATTGTTTTCAGATACAGCATACTGACAAACTCTTGGACACGAGGCGAGGTGATGAATTCGCCGAGGTGTCTGTTTGGGTCAGCAAGCGTAGGAGAGAAGGCATATGTTGCTGGTGGCACTGATTCTCTTGGCAGGATCCTCAGCTCAGCAGAATTGTACAACTCCGAAACACATACTTGGACACCCCTTCCTAGCATGAACAGGGCACGGAAAAATTGCTCTGGGGTGTTCATGGATGGCAAGTTTTATGTGATTGGTGGTGTGACCAATAACAACATGATCCTGACCTGCGGTGAAGAGTATGATGTGCAGAGCAAGTCTTGGAGGGTTATCGAGAATATGTCTGTCGGTCTAAATGGAGTGAGTGGTGCACCCCCACTTATTTCAGTGGTGAAGAATGAGCTGTACGCCGCTGATTACAGTGAGAAGGATGTGAAAAAGTATGACAAGCAGAACAATAAGTGGGTCACTCTTGGTAAATTGCCCGAGCGATCTGTGTCCATGAATGGCTGGGGTCTTGCATTCAGGGCATGTGGTGAGAGGCTGATCGTCATTGGTGGACCAAGAACTTCTGTTGGGGGCATGATTGAGCTTAACTCATGGATTCCGGATGACAAGCCACCTGTGTGGAATTTGATTGCCAGACGGCCATCTGGGAATTTTGTGTATAATTGCGCTGTGATGGGCTGCTGAGTTTACTTGATAAAGGGTCCGCACAGTGATGTTTACAAAGAGAGGTATGCACAAAGGCAGGACTGTTTAGCTTCAGAACTCTTCTTCATCATGCATTTCTGCCTTCGACCTGGTAGCTGGTTTAGTTGGCATCAGCAGAGCAGCAGCAGGATCTTGTAACCCTTGAGTTCATACATCAGTTTCCGCCCCAGCTAATCCATTTCTTTCATTTACATTCGGATCAGTGTTATGATCTAGAAGGTGATACCATGCAAAAATGTCATACCAATAATCTAGAAAACATTAAATTTCAGAGGCTTTCCATCATTGATGATGACAGAGCTAGTTATTTTGATCGTATTCCATTGTCTATGTCTGCAGCAAAGCGACCATCATGTTTATTCATGCATGCCTAATTTTTGAGTTATCGTATATTTAAGTAAACTTTGATGTCCTCCTCTATGGGTTGATTTGGCTGAATGACCTTTGGAAATATTGAGTCGCATGAGTTCCAGTTAAACTGTTTTGAGTAGAGCATGATTACAAATTGGAGTTATCTGTTTGGCCAGTAACTGCTTCCCTTAAGACTAACTCAAATAAATCTCCGTAAAGTTACACTATGGACAAGCAGGTATTGAATGCATTTTGTTTGATTCGTTCACTGCTTGTGGAATATTGTTCCTTTTACTTTATCTGCTCTGAGATGCTTGTGCTCATCATGTATTGGAATGCTTTATTTGAACTTTCTATGCTTGATGGTTGTTTTGGTGAAAACAATTCCCAAAAAATATGTGAATCTGTTGATGTTGCATATGGATTGATTTGGTTGTTCTTTGTCTTAATAGGTCCAGTATTACTGTTATCTCAGTTATGTTGAAAGTTTAGTAGTATCACTTGGATGTCAAAGTCTAAGTGAGGATGATACAAAACTGAGACTTAGGCTCCTTGCTATATTCTGAAAAATATCCTTGTAATCACAACCTTAATGACCACTCTAAATGCCTAAGTTTGCACTTTGATCAGGTCGTTTGATTGGCACCTTTATTATGTCTTTGTGGCCTCCATTAGGAATTTATTCAAGGTGGAGCATGATAGTAATTGATAAATGCTCTTTTCTGCTTTGCAGAAGGTGATGATCATGACCTGAATACAAACAAACATGCTTCATGACTCTAAACTTGTGATTCTTGTGAGTGCCAGGTTCTCTTTGGACAAATACCTCTTTGGATTGTCCATCGCATAATACCCATGGATTACTTTGTTAAAATTTCTAGTGGACGCAAATGATACATTTTTCCTTTTGTGAAATGTGATACAGAAGTTTGGAGGGCGAACTAGGCAGATAGAACTATTATATTGTTAACAACTTGGGAATCATTCATAATTTACCAATCATAATGGTTTGGTTGCTTTGCATTGCTAAAATGTCCAAACTATTTAAGCATTTTGTATTTCCAATGCCACTGTAAATCTTACCCCAGAAAGCTACAACAGTAACCAGTGGTATAACTATCAACTAGCTGTAGCAGGAATTTATTTGGTTGATTGCTACATCTCTTATTTTATTTTTTAACTTGACATGGATAGCTGAGTCTAATCTTGATCCACCATTTTCCATGAGCTGTAACATAACTGCAAGCTCATAGTTTAGGGTTCTTTGCACTGTTATATGTGTTTTGGATACCATGTTGATGAGTAATGAGGTTCATCCAGTGTGACATGTTATTTATAAAATAGTTTGATTAAGTTTGAACTGGCAGAGAATTGGATTAGAAGTGCGGCATCATTTGGAAGTAGGGAAATAATCTTTATTTTTTCGTAAAAGGAAAAGGGCACTAGACTTCACACGCCATTACTAAATTCAAAAGTATTTTGAATCCTTGTTCTTGATGGAAATCTGGCTGGTTTGAGATGCCCACCTGTATGTTTGACAAAACAAGCATGTTTACTTGAATTCAGTTTGTCGGATTCTGACTCAAGTATTGCAACTAAATTTCCATGGGTTCCTTGGCAGCAAATGGTTCAACTTGGTAGAATCAGGTGTGAGGTGTCATTCCATTTGCATTTATAGTCGTTCAACTAGATAGAACTCTTTTCTTATTGCTGAAGCTTTTACCACTTTATCCAAAAAAATGGAATCACTTTATGATGGAGGTATGCAAGTTGTGCATGTATGCATTGTTCTTGTGTGTGGCGTGAAGCTTCCTCCTTTGACTCTGAACGCTGACGTAATAAATTCTCTTTCTCCATATGATTCGGTGCTTGTTTGAGTTACTGCTGCTGATGTTCGCAACATTTGACAGAATGCATTGCATTTAGAATGGGGCCTAAATAATTTTTCTGTTTGTCATGTGTGCTATTCTGATATGTAGTTCAACTTTGTGCATGCTCCCTTGTTAAAACGCGAAAAAGGCGAATTGTTTGGTAGGAACAACCTTTATCCTGTGTATCTTAGATGGTTGTCTCTGTTTGGCTGTCAGGTCATGCACTTCATGTTTCCGATATTACCATCCGTTTGTTGTACATTCTGGAATGAACAATGTTACATCTCTGCAGAAGTTGAATTATTTTCTGAAGTTTCAAAGCTATATGCAGTTGTCTGAACTATTTTTACCTTTAGTTGGGAATCTTAGGGTGAAGCACCAAAATGTTGCACAGAACCGCATATTTTTCGTGAGAAGATCTGAGTGGAGAATTTGATTAAAGCTAGGAAAAATGTGCTGTCCGGTGGAATATTAGGATTGGCATGTGTGAAAGGCATAAATATTACTAGAAGGTCTGGCCAGGAAAAGTTGTTTGTAGCCTCCTCTTGCAGTTGCCAGGGGCGTGGAGAAGAGACGGACGTAATCGTGATGGCTTTTTGCAGATGCAGGGCATTGCCCCGTACTCCCGTAGAATTGCAAAGTGACCAATCTCATGTAATTTGGATGTTCCGGCGTGTATTTCCATTAGCAAAAGCATCTGATTCATGCTCAAGAGAGGTCGGTCAAAGAAAGAAGTAACCGGCAGGGAAGAAAGAAGAAAGATCATCAAACTGTTGCGTTGCAAGAATAGATTTATTTTGTTGTAGGAACAAAAAAGCTTGGTTGTGCCAGATCTTCTAGCCTGATGAAAGGTGCTGTTGTTATTCTAAAGGCCGCCCCTAATCAACAAGGAAGAGGAAACAGTAGGCGATCCAGCCAATGGGGCTGCAGTTGCAACAGCCAAGCAAGCATTTGAGCCTGAGTTGTGGGTCTGCTGTGTCCCGTGCAGCTGCAGCTGCTTATGCAGCCAGCACAAATGAATATCCCCCGAAATTATGGAGAAACAGCCCATTTCCTTAAAAGGACGGCCCAAATTACCTCAGCACAACTCCAGAAACGGCTCAAGCTGTTACGTGGGTGGGAAGGGAGAGAGAACGCGGCGGGATTAGGAGTTTCCCTAATCAACATGGAGAACACTCAGGTGCTCCCGTGCACCACTATGACTTCATGATCGCGAAAGATGACGATGCTGGAGCAGGTCATGGCAATATGTACGCTGTGCTTCCATCTTCTACAAATGTGGACAAGTTCCATACTTCCATGGCTACACCTAGTGTTGACCGACGAGTACATTTTTTTTTACGGTCACGGGGGGAGAGAATCCCCACTTAGAATTTCATTTAAAGGGTCTTGATCAGACCAAAACAGTATAAGACCTTCAACAACAAAATAAGAGTACAATTAGACACCACAAAGAAAGAGAAATACAACATGTATACAATTCAGATACAAGTCATGACACAAGCCGAAGAACAACCACTCTTCGCCGATTAGAGCCACTATTGAACAACATACTCGCCAATACGCCCTGACCGTTGCACGACCACACCACCCCGTAGCTGCGCTGCTTCATTGTTGCCCTCCATCTGAGGAACCATCAACGAACGGGGACTAAAGGTGGCGAGAGGTGCGCAAACCAGAGCCTACCGGACATGACGATCTTCCTTGAAGCTAATGGTAACACCTTTAGAAGGACATCCAAGCTCCACATACCATCATCCAACACCATTCGAGGGGAGGAAGCCTCGAAGAGAATGGTGGAAGAGGTGGAAACAGCACCCGGCATAAAACTTGATGGTACCATCAACAAGAAGAGCGTCGACGGAGTAGAGGTGCCAAATGTGGGACACTCGCCGAACCACGACGATAGCCAACAACCAATGTCAAAAAGTACAAGAAATATACCGACAATTAAGAGATGAAGAAGATAGGAGGCACCGAGCAGCCGAGAACCACAACTGATTGTGCAAATGTGAGACACCCTCACGCTCCGGGCGTGAAGGTTTCGCTACACAACAGCCTCCGCCACATATGTGAATGGCACCGACGATGGAGATGGTATAGGAGTCGCAAGACAACGCCTCCATGGAGGAGAACAACGCTCGCAAGCGTCGTCGTTGTTGCAGGTAGGAAACCAGACTTTCACCGGCGACTCACACCACTGGCGCACATATGTAGACAACAGCCTCACCGCCTGCCGCCACCACGCGCCATCCTAGCCCAGTCCCAGGCCCAGGCAATGAACGGTAAGGAGCGCCGGTGGATCCGCCTGCATCGAGCACAACGGAAGCCACAACACGGTGCTGACCGGCGTCAGCCTAGTCCGCGAACTTCGAGAGAGGAACTCAGGGAGCCTCGAGCTTCCCCACTGAGATTTTTCAAATCCAGGACGGACTAGTCCTCCAAAGGCCACGGTCGGCTTACCCCTCGCTGCTTAGGGCATTGCCCACCTAAGGTGTTCACTGACCTCAACCTACGGTGCTCAGTCACCGTGTGTGGATGAGTAAGTGGTGCCCGTGCAGGCTGGACGAGCAAGTGGTACCCGCGCTAGAACTGCAGGCCTCATCCAGCATCGACGGGGAGCAGCTAGATCCAGATGCTTTGTACTGGATCAAGTCTTAGCAAGCCCCTCGATGTGTCCTTTGCACGGGGAGGAGTAGCTATGTCGGGTGGCCGATCCTCTGATTTGCTCCATCGATAGCCTCAAGGAAGAAATGAGAGGGAGAAACAGAGCTAGTTGGAAGGGGGGAACGATGAGAGCTGTCGTTCGGCCGCCGGCGGCGGCGCGAGGGAGCCGAGCTGGGTTTTTTTTGGCTGCCGGTGGTAGTCGCCCTCGGCGCCGACGCGGAGGGCCTCCGGCGCGACGAGTACGTGGCCTTCACGTGCGTTAACCAACTCTGCTGCATTCAAGACTTGTGCTCACCGGGGGCTCCTGTATAATTTCCGTGCGCTAGGAACAGCCGGAAACAAACAGCCCACCACGGCCCAATCTACTGCAATCGTGCAAGCAGCGTGCCAGACCCTGCCAGGCAGCACAATATAGCGTGAAGGACGGTGGTAAGGTTTTTCTTTTTGTTTTTATAGTCCATGTCAACGATTCAATATTTTTGGTAAAATACTTTTTCTCTAGTATGTTCAAAATAAATGAACGTACTCAACATTTTAAATTTCTAGATTCAACATGTATTTAAACTTAGTTCAACAATTTCAATGAACAAGTTCAACATTTTATTTGCAAATGTTGAAATAGTATATCCAAATTGTTGAACACATATAGTAAAAATATTGAAGCAGTACATTCTAAATGTTTACTTTTTAAAAAACTATTTGAAAAACAGAATATATTCACATTGGGTCTTATTTTGTTGCATAAATTCTAACTAAGACCATGGTTTAAAAGTTCAAAGATCAGGAATCTCGGCAATTCATCCGTGCAGCCACCCATGTGCGCACAGCTGTCCAGGTGTATTGCCGCTTGCCCTCCCACCAAACTCGATCGTGTTTGTTCATCTCGGTCTGCGCAAATCTTAAACATTGGAAGTCATGCAGAGAAAAAAATTCCGGAATCCATGCTGCTCACCGCAGAGCTCCAGAAAACAGCCCAATCAGAAGTAGCCCACTTCTGACCCCGCTTAGGGAAACAGCCCAAGCAGAAGTAGCCCATTTCCTTCCACGCTAGCACTTAAAAGAACGGCCCAGATTACCTCACCGCAGCTCCAGAAAACAGCCCAAGCTTTTACTACATGGTAAGGGAGAGGAAATAAATAGGACAAACATCCCTTGGAGGCTTGGATGATTTTCTTGTGTGTTTTTAGTTTTTACTCACCTTTTGGGCTGCTAGGGCTGTTCCAATATTCGTGCTATTGTTATTGCTCAGTTCGATTGATGGGCAAATTGTCGTTGTGCTCTGTTGTTTGTATCGTTTTGGGATGCACCGTTCTCCTTGGTGAAAGTCGATGCCGCAGGAGGTGCGACCGTGATGCACGGACGGACTGTGGTTTCTTGCGACTCTGTGATTCCTGCTGGAAATTTGGCCCTCGTTTACTTCCCAAGTTGGGAGGTGCCAAATTGACATTTTACCATAAATGCGATACTGTAGCGTTTCGTTTGTATTTGTGAATTATTGTCCAAATATTGACTAATTAGGCTCAAAAGATTCGTCTCGCAAAGTACAACAAAACTGTGCAA
>NC_028458.1:21064931-21083783 GCF_000263155.2 Setaria italica | reverse complement strand
GGCATTCGTTGTTTTTTCGAGAAAACATAGGCATTACTTGAGTTGACCCAGCAGGCACCGGGAAGATGTCAAATGTCAATTTTGGAAAGGTAGACATCAGTCGGTTACAAGTTTCAACTAGAAAAGGAAGTATCTTAATGTCCTTGACAGAATACTCAGCGTCACTATTCCTTCATGCTATCACCCAAGAGTTGGCCCTCGTTTACTTCCCAAGTTGGGAGGTGCCAAATTGACATTTTACCATAAATGCGATACTGTAGCGTTTCGTCAGTTTTGTATACTTTGCGAGACGAATCTTTTGAGCCTAATTAGGCAATATTTGGACAATAATTCATAAATACAAACAAAACGCTACAGTGTGCTACAGTACTACAACAGTGATTTTGCATCTCCAAACTTTGGGTAACTAAACAAGGCCTTTGTAGGAGGCCTTTGTAGGAGGGCGGAGCGGGTCGTCAGCGCCGTCGACCACCTCGCGACGACGGCGAAGTCCAAGAAAGCCAACCACGACGAGGATAACGTGCTTGACCCTGAACGAGGCGGCCAGACCCACCACCATGAACACCACCCTCACATAAGCACCGCAAGGAACACTCTCTTTTAATTATATCTTTTTTAACAAAATATACCCCTAAGAGTGAAAAATATAAACATTCTAAATATCTCTATGCTTCCTTTCTACGTCTCTTTCTCGCGTCTTGCTCCCACCACACATTCCTCTCACTTCGGACCTCTCTCTGTCGCCACGGCTTTAGGAGCAAAGCAAGCTTGCCAGTTTCCCCATGGGACATCGCACGCACAACGACGCTCGCCAACGGTCTGTGGGCAGGTAGTAATAGTAGCATACAATTTTCAATTTTCCTAGTAAGTAATATTTGACTTCGGATCTATTTTTATCTTCAATCTTCTGTCTTTTTTATCCACTAGCAAATATGCCCGTGCGTTGCAACGGGAGAATATTTTGTGTGTATTTAGTCAAAAAATATGGATATATTATCACAATGTAAATGTGTATTTGCGGTGTTAAATTTTATTTTGTAGAAGTGTATCCCGATATGTATATTTTTGAACATTTTGAATAACTAAAAGGTAATTGTCCGCATTATTTTTTATTTTAGAATATCGTAATTTAGGAATAACTATTAATTGTTTCATTCTGTTCTTTATGGTTTCGGCCTCATGCAGACCATTATAACCAAATAAAAGAAATGTTCTTCGAATTATCAGCAGATCATTAATTGTTTCAAGTTATGCAGACCATTTGCTAAATGTTTTAGTCATGGTTGAGCTATGAATGAAAAATAGCTTAGAACAGCTTTGCTGGTTTGTATGAAGCTATTTTGTTCTCTAGACGCACAAGTCATCAACTGCTGCATGCGCTGGGAGGTGCCTTTGCGCCGTGATGCAGCCAGCTACCACTGTTATATAAGCTTTAGACATATCGTATATATTTTTTATATAATATAAAACCATCTACAATTGTTATAAAAACTTGCTAATAACACCAGCGATGCCAAAAGCATCAGGCGTGCTGCTGAGGCCTACTACGAATTGTCGACGCATGCATGGCCCGGCAGCCTACCAAGCGCATCTGGCCGGGTCCAGCAGCCCACCAAGCGCATCTGGCCGGGTCCAGCTGCCTGCTTGCTGCTTTGCTGTTGGCATGGGGCCTAGCCCATTGCTGTATTGGTGGAGCAAGGCCAACCCCGTCTCGGCGTAAGCGCCGCCGCCCAATCCATCATGGCTCCTCGTCGAAGTTTCGCCGGAACCGGAATCCGGTATTCGGTCGCCGCTGGTTGTACGGACAACACCAGATGGGAGAGAAGGATGTGGGCAACTCATTTTTGGGGTGAGGGAGAGGAGATATGGGTCGGGATGGTGCTGCTACGGGATCTAGGGTTTAAACATTTGTGGGGCTTCGTTGTTGCTTGACGTAGGCGCCTGGTCTCTGGAGTCGGAGTAGCTTGGGAGAGCATGTGGATTCATTTCGGATAGATAGACGACAGTCTGACAGTCTCCAGCTGTGGATCGCAATGCACGTGGCAGCCGTGTTCATGTCGGTGCCTTCATACGCGACGGACCAAAAAGCATGTAGAGATATACAGAGGATTGAGGGTTAATATGAAAAAAATGAGGAACTTTTTTTGCAAAATAACCGCGACGGTTGGAAGAAACAACCGTACTTTACTAGGTAGCAATTCGGGACAGAGGAGACCAAGAGTAGTGCAATGCCAAACTGGGGGGAAGGGCACACACGGCGCGGGTCCAAGTAGGGGAGCATGAGATTGGGGATGTGTTGCTACGTTCACTTGTACCGATCGAAAGACAAATACAATTTTATGAGGTGGATGGAAAGCCATATATGCTAGACGCTATGCGCGGCCAAGTCCCGACTCCCGATTGAAATTGCGCGGACTAAGCAAACATGATGGATATGAGGCCTTCAACCACAGGCCGGTGAGTATACACCAATATAAATGGGTTACTATGCACTTGTGCAAACCATTTTTATAGTAGTGGGAATTGAGGTTCTTTGAGCCAAGCCAGCTTAAGATTGAAGCAGTATCTTGATAGAGGAACATTCAGAAGATTTAATCCATCTCAAGTTCTCAACATGAATTAGGAGTGATTGGCAAGTCATTGGCACCACAAAATAAAAGTTTTTCTCTTGTGCTCTGTTATATTTCTTAAGCTCAATTTATATTCCTAGAGACTAATTTAATACTTGTCGCACTAGATTGCGAACTATGACATATAGCATGGCTCGTTTAGCCTGCTAGCAATAGACGCCGGTCAATCTTGAATCTTTTCATTTTGCTGCACGCCGATCAAATATGGATGGATGGATGGATAGTCTATAGCATAATTTTAAGGTACATGCAGAATTAAATAGCTCTGTCACATGTGGACCGTCCCAAATTAGGAGAGTGGTCTCCAAAGTTTTGTGCAAGCCCGCGACAAGCAATCGGTGGCAAATCCTGTGCATGGGACATATGTGTGTCTCAGAAATTGAAGGAAGTGTGTGGCAAAGATTGCTTGACATCGATCTTGGAAGAAAAACTTGCCAATCAGCTATATGCGCATGTCTGCCAAGAGGTCGACCGTATAATCTTAGCTACTACGCTTCAAAATCATTGCCATGTGACACCCCGACCACCTAAAAGTTTGTGTCGATCGTGACAGAGATCATCTTGCTACGTAGTACTCTCTCTCCTCATATCGATCAGTACTGTTAATGACATGGCGCTTGCATCATTTCTTTCTAAGCACTGTATCCATGTGAAGTACCATACATCAAATAATGCAAGTTTGCAAGCAAATAAAATCCCAATTAAGATGCCCATTTGTAGCGGACATATGCATAGCCTGCAGGCATTCCCATGATGCGTGTGCGTCTTGAGCCATGGATTTGTCATTAATGAATTTTTGTAAAGGGTTCCGGCCGTCAGCCGAGACAGTAAAGTAGTATATATTTCGAAGCCTGTTTTTGTGAGGAAATTTAGATATACGACATGTGATGAGATAATATTTTATTTTTCTTTTTGTTACAAAGAAAAAGCGACATGTACGCACGTGAATGATTGCACTAGCACCACAGACAAGTATGCGACATGTGGAACCGATTGTGAAGGTGATGGACCATGCGTGCCTTGGGCCTTAGCTACACAGTTTTTTAAACCACCTCCCAAATTAGCTTCTTGCCTTTGGGCACCTGTATGGTGGTGTTATTGTAGGTGTGTAAACCTGCCTATCTGGATTCAAAATGCTATCGGATTAGTTCAAAAAAAAAAAGAAGCTATCGCATACATTTTAAAAAGATAAAATTGTTGTGTGCATTGTCTAAAAAATTATTATCTCCGAGTTACAACAATTTTCTCTAGAGATCAAAATTTAAAAAATTTCATTTATTTCAGTTCCAAATGTAGTTATAAAATTTATTTCACCAAACCAGTTACTTGGCATATATAACATTACACCACAAATATTCTCCTAATTAACACAACAAACACAAACAGAGCATATAAGAAATTCTCGATGTGCCATCTCAAATACCTAATAAGATTTTTCTTGTTAGGTAAAATCCATTCTACATGCGTGTTTAGCTACTCCCACCTAAGAATCTCATGATATCGAACTAGTCGGTGCGAAATCTGGCCGACAAGTAAATATTTGTAGTTTTTCCGTGCGTTAGATCGGATGTGGCCTAGCACACAATGACACAGGATGTATACTGGTTCGGGCAACGCGCCCTACTTCCAGTCGGGGTTGGTCGGTCAACTTTATTCGTGAGCCCAGGTGCTCAAAGTTTGCAGTGGGGGTACAAACGAGAGTAGGATGAGAGGGGGTGCCTGAGTCCTGACCTTGTTCTCGTCTCAGTGGAAAAGAGTGGCAGGAGCTCAGACGAGCGCTAAGTGCGAGAGAGTGTGACAACGTAAGAGTGTAAGAGGGTGTGTGTCTGGGCCTCTCCCCTAGAGGTGGAGGGTCCGTCCCTTTTTATAGTACAAGGGAACGGCCTTACAGGTTAGAAAGGATAAGAGAGCGAGTGTATGGGTGCTGCCTAGTCTTGTCGAAGTTCACGTCGTCGGACGTGGTATGGCCTCCGTCCTTGGTACCAATTCTCCTCGACAGGCCAATCCGTCGTAGCGAGTAGGTTTACGGCGGCAATGTATAGGCGTGCGCAGGGCGTGGCACAGTACAACTCTGCGTATGGCCGGCTAACCCGGGTGCTTCCTCGTTATCCATTCTACCTGCTCCTTGGACTGACACTGAGCAGGCGTTCTTGGTCGGTTGTCCCAATCGGCCCCGACCAAGTCAGTCGGGGAGGGGGGGGGGAGGTACGGGCGGTACGGCGTATCCCCGGTCGGGAGGACTCGGTCGGGAGATCTCAGTTGGGAGAGCTCGGTCGGGAGGACTCAGTCGGGGTTGGAATGCGGCCCCACCGCCGACTGACTCCTGGTCGGGGCGCCAACCAGGCTTTCTGGTCGGAGGAGCCGGCTGGTGGTCAGATCGTGGTCTCGGCCTGGCTTCGTGTAGCTGGGCCGGCCTAGGTACGGGTTGTTGTTGTGCCCTTCGTTGGGCCAAATGTCGCGGGAAAGTAGTCCTGTTGGGGACCCCGGGTCAATAGGCCCGTCAAGAGCCCCCGAGCCCCTTTGGAGCTTTGTTGAAGCCGTGAAGGGGCTTTCGGTCGGAATATTTCGCCAGGGGGAACACACGGGGGCGTTCTTTGTTTTTGTCTTGTTTGCGGAGTGGGCAAGCCGAGCAGGTTCAGGCGTTTTAGCCCCCGAGTAGGTACAGGCGCCCAGCACTCGAGGGGCTGACTGGCAGAGGCTGTTGGGGCGCGTCAGATAGATACTGACGCCCAGCTCCTAAGGAGATGACTGGCGTGGGCCGCAGGGGCACGCCGAATTGCAGAGGGTGCCTGACTCCCGAGGAGGAGACTTGTTTGTAGTCCGTTTACTGCCGGGTTTGTGCAAGCGAACCCGGTGGATCTAGCCCCCGAGCCTGCGGCCGACTAAGGAGTCGGCCGAAGGCTGAGCATTTTGGTACCCCCTTTGACCAGAAGCAAGTTGAGTGGACACTAGCGCCCTTCTCCCGAGGAGGAGGACCCGTTGTCAGTTCGGTTTCTGCTGGGTGCGCGAGAGCGCACCCGGTGGGTGTAGCCCCCGAGCCTACGGTCGACTCGAGAGTCGGTCGGAGGCTGAAAACTTAGGTACTCTTTTCTGGGGCCGCGAACTTTGGCATCCCCGTCGGTCGGGATGAGGTGGTCTCTCTTGCGAGTCAGGGTGCTTGCCTTGTGTTCGTTCCGACCGCAACTTGCGTCGTTGGTCACTTTCCCGAGTCAGGATATGGTCGGCATCGGTCGAGTTTCATACGTCACTCCGTCCGCGGTCTCCGCGACTGGAAGGGCTGAACTAACGTTGCTTACCTTGATGGCTCGAGTGACGCGCTCGATGAGCTCACTAACAGGCATGTCCCAGTGGAATCCAGGTCCGTCGTTCGTAACGGGGTTGGCATAGCTCCCATGTGGCATTCCACTGCTCCTTAACCCACCTCCCGACAGATGCCCGAGCCATTCCGGAGATTGGCTCAGGTGGCCCGCTGGCCTCCCCTCGATGGAGATTTTGTGGGCGTGGCTCGAGGTTAGGATCGAACAAGAAGGTTGAGATGATCCCATCCGCTTCTGAGCGGGTCGGGCGAAGGCCGCTGGGGCTTCATCTGCGTTTTCCCCTGGCTCTGTTTGATGCGAGGCGGCCTCGAGCCCTTCGCGGGCTAGCCTTCGAACCCCGGTCGATCGCAGTTCATATTGAATGAACTGCTATTGCTTTGTGATGCAATGCAAAGCAATTGAAATGCAATGATAGCATGTATGGGATGAATGTACGATGCATAAATGCATGCACATATGAGATGGATGAATGAATGAGTGCTTGTTTGCAAAGCAAGTGAACGGGGGGTCGGTAATGTTACCTGGATCGAACTCTCAGGCATCACCCCGTTCGCAGTTTTCGCAACCGAAGGGGCCAAGCTAGCATTGCTTGTTTCGATAGTTCGAGTGATAGGCTCGAGGCACCCTTAGCAGGTACACCCGAGCGGAATCCGTATTCATTGTTCGTGACGGGGTCGGCATGTCCTGCATGTTAGTTTTCCACTATTTTTACTTGTCTCCCGTCAGATGCCCGAACCGTCCGATCCGACCCGAGTGGCCTACTGGCCTCGGTTCGATGGAGGCTCTGATGGTGGGTCCCTTCACTTCGTTCGACTGACCTGAGCATCGACCCGACTGTGACAGGGGAGCCCTCGTCCTTGTCAGTTGCGCCGCCAACCGAGCCCGCCGAGGGGGAGCGGTAGAATAGGGGTAGTTAGTTTCTTGGTGTGTGAAAGAAATTTGCGGGGGTCTATGAGCCCCCAAGTGAACAATTTTAAGTTCGTTTGTGATTGTGATGGGGAGCTTGTCCCACCCATCCTCTTTTTCGCCCTTAAGCAATTTCTGCTTTTCACCCTTTTTCTTTCAGACCTGCCTGTTGACCGTAGGCTGCAACCTTAAGAACCCAGGCGTGGCCCGCGAGGCTCAGCTGCTCATAACCGTAGTTGTGGCAGGGTTCGATCGGTCCGCAAGCTAGAGCATAAGTTGCTTTTAGGGTGAATTAGAGGATGGGATGCCCTTTCATTTGGGTGCGCCATTTCATTCGGGCGAGGTGCGTGGTTACGCAAAAAATAAAGAGGGGGTGGTGCCGCACCCCCGTGGAGCCTCCGAGCGACCCGAGCCGAGAGTGCTCGGGACGACCCCCGTGGAGCCTCCGAGCGACCCAAGCCGAGAGTGCTCGGGCCGGGGTGCTGTAGGAGCAAGTGTCGAATAGAAAAGGATTGGTAAAGAACCGAATTAGGGAAAGAAACAATGTCACTACTCAATGTTCCATGTGTTGGTGAGGATGTTGCCGTCGTCGTCCTTCAGTTGGTAGGCGCCTGGTAGAATCACCTTGGCTACCGTGTACGGTCCTTCTTGTTCTTCTTGCCTCTTTGTGTGGAGGGGCCCTCGTCCTGGACTTCGCGCTTGGCCTTACTCTTGTCCTGATCGCTGTTGAAGACCGTCCCGACCGCCTCCTCGCCGGAGGCATGGTTTGTGGCGATGACGAGCAGGTTGCGGGTGGTCCGACACTTCACATAGCTGAGCTTGTGGACCAGGGACTTGCAGGTCATCCCGGAGAGGAACGCGCTGGCAACGTCTGCGTCGACGACATCAGGGAGGAAGTTGCATTGCCTTGAGAACTTGCGGATGTAATCCCACAGAGTCTCGTTAGGCTCCTGCTTGCAGCTCTTAAGGTCCCAGGAGTTCCCGGGGCGGACGTACATCCCTTGGAAGTTCCCTACGAAAACCTTCTTCAGTTCCACCCAGTCGCGGATGCTGTCGGGTGGAAGGAACTCAAGCCATGCCCGAATGAACTCCCCTACGCAAATGGGGAGGTACTGGATGATGAAATAGTCATCATCGGCTCCTTCTGACTCGCCAGGCGAGCCGGAAGTCTTCAAGCCACACTCTGGGATTCGTCTCCCTAGTGTACCTGGTGATGTTGGTGGGCGGTCAGAACCGCTGTGGGAAAGGTGCCTTTTGGATGTGGCGACCGAAGGCTCGTGGTCCTGGTCCATCCGAGCTAGGGCTCCGGTCACCGTTTCGGTAGCTCGGTCGACCACCTCGCCTAGGGCGCACTTCTTCGCGCTTCTCATCAGACCGGTCATGGGCCATGTTGGCCGCTCTTGCCGCCATCTGTTCAACGTTGGCGTCGTGCCGTGCCAGGTGTAGCGTGTGGATGACGCTGCACGCGTCATGGTTCAGCCCGATCGGCTCGCACGCAGGCTGTCGCCGCGGTGCTGGTGCCGGGTCGGGCTGTGGAGTTGCCGCAGCGCTCCGCCCTACCCGACGCACCCACGGGGGTGAGCGGATGGAGTGGTTCGGCTGGTGTGGCCCTAGCATGCCGATTGGGCAAGAGGCTGCATGTCGCTGTCGCGACGCGGAGCTCTCCGCCTGCTATATGGCGGCGGTCTCCACCAGGACCCGGAGGTTCCGGTGTATTGCCTGCTCCTGGGGGTTGGCTGGCTCGGGGAGGCTACGCAGAAGCATTGCTGTGGGGGCGATGTTCTGTCCGGCCCGAGCAACTTGCGGGAGGTCATCCCCTCCTGCCAGGATGTTGCGCTGGACCTGGTGGGTGCGACCCCAAGCGCCTCCTACCGGGTTGTGTGCGTGCAGTGCGGAGTGATGCGCCGGGTGCGCTGGCGGTGGCGGTTGCTGGCCTTGCTGCCGCTGTCGCAGTTCATCGCCGTGCGCTTGCGCCAGGGCCTCCGCGTGGTGGTTCAGCAGGGTGTGAGTCTTGACAGACCCCACTACCTCCGGAAGCTATTCCGGAGCGTCCGCCATGGTGCACTCCCAGGACAGAGGATGGTCAAGTGCCATCACGTCGCCAATGTTGGAGTCGTTGCTTTTGAGCTCTTCGTCGCAGAGGTCATGGAAGGAGGCGAGAGCGTAGTCCGCCATTCCCACGAACTCACACGGGTGGAGAGACAATGTCATGACCCTCCAGAGCCCCCGTGTGTACGCGTCCGCGGTGGACGCAAGACCGAAGGGAACCCAGGCGCACGACGAGCGCGGTGGAGACATCGGAGCGCCTTCGGAGAGCTGGCTGAAAATTTCAGCTAGTGAATAAATGACAATATCCACGTCATTAACCGTGGGGCTCGTGCCCAACACGGACTCAATGCGGAGTGCAAGCGTCTCCACATCGAGATCATAGACCGGCTTGCGGACGACGATGCGAGCCACCTTTCCTGGGGATGCTGGGGAAGTCGTCTCCTCGCGGAGGCGGAGTACGCCGAGCTGATCGACGACGAAGTCTAGACTTCCGAAGCAGAAGGCCTGGGATGGCACGAAGACAGGTGGAACCCACATCCCACCGAGGGTGGGAGCGGGAAACTCCAGCGAGCCGAAGCGAATCGTGTCGCTCGAGCTCGTCATGCCGAAAGTAGTGGGAAGATGGGCTATCCGACGACCTGCAAAACGTGAACGCAACAGCATCCTCCCCACGAATGGTACCAACTGTCGGTGCGAAATATGGCCGACAAGTAAATATTTGTAGTTTTGCCATGCATTAGATCGGATGTGGCCTAGCACACAATGACACAGGATGTATACTGGTTCGAGCAACGCGCCCTACGTCCAGTCGGGGTCGGTTGGTCGACTTTATTCCTGAGCCCAGGTGCTCAAAGTTTGCAGTGGGGGTACAAACGAGAGAAGGATGAGAGGGGGTGCCTGAGTCCTGGCCTTGTTCTTGTCTCAGTGGAAGAGAGTGGCAGGAGCTTAGACGAGCGCTAAGTGCGAGAGAGTGTGACAACGTAAGAGTGTAAGAGGGTGTGTGTCTGGGCCTCTCCTCTAGAGGTGGAGGGTCCGTCCCCTTTTATAGTACAAGGGAACGGCCTTACAGGTCGAAAAGTATAAGAGAGCGAGTGTACGGGCGCTGCCTAGTCTTGTCGAAGTCCACGTCGCCGGGCGTGTTATGGCCTCTGTCCTCGGTCCTTGTTCTCCTCGTCAATCCACTTCGTCGTAGCGAGTAGGTTTACAGCGACACTCTACAGGCGTGCGTAGGGCGTGGCATGGTACAGCTCTGCGTACGGCCGACTGACCCGGATGCTTCCTCGTTATCCGTTCTACCTGCTCCCTAGACCCACACTGAGCGGGCGTCCTTGGTCGGTTGTCCCAGTCGGCCTTGACTGAGTCAGTCGGGGGGGGGGGGAGCGGTACAGGCAGTACGGCGTATCCCTGGTTGGGAGGACTCGGTCGGGAGAGCTCAGTTCGGGAGAGCTCAGTCGGGAGAGCTCGGTCGGGAGGACTCGGTCGGGGTTGGACTGCGGCCCTACCCCCGACTGACTCCTAGTCAGGGTGCCAACCAAGCTTCCTGGTTGGAGGAGCCGGCTGGTGGCCGGATCGTGGTCTCGGCCTGGCTTCGCGTAGCTGGGCCGGCCCAGGTACGGGTTGTTGCTGCGCCCTTCGTTGGGCCAAGTGTCGCGAGAAAGTAGTCCTGTTGGGGACCCCGGGTCTATGGACCATCAGGACGTGTCTAACCCGATGATAAGTAGTACATGTAGTATGTGATCATACAAGACCATCTGAGATGATACATATGTTGGATACGTGGGCATATATGAAATATGTGGACATACTTTTTAATGCTAGTATCACATTATAATTAAAATATATTCCAAAAAATGTGCGATATCGAAATGTTTCATATAGATCACTTTGGAGTATCTTAAAATCAGTATATATGAACATAATCAAAGCAATAAATGAGCATGCAAACATATACATAGTGATAAATTAATGATGGAAGTAGCTACACACGCGTGTAAGGAAAACTCATCATTTCTTGTTATATGTTTGAAATGTTAACCAAAAGAGTTTGGTATATGATGTGTAGTCACGGCAACATGTAAATATAGCAGTCAAAACTTAGATGCAGAGTGTGTGTTGCACGAGAGAGAGATTCTTGGCGTGAGAAACATCATATTTGTAGTTGCAAAAAGAAGAAAAAAGTGATTATGATTAATACTTATTGCAATGCTCGGTTACCAAATGAACCGTTCTCTTTGTTGGTAGATAAGCTTTAGTTCAACAACTGACCTCGAAGATGTGTGTAATGGAATTGCCAATTAGGGCAAGTTGGAATGGCGCATGTAAGTCTGTAACACTTTCTAATATGAAATTTCTCCATTGCCCACCCTTGCTCCGACGCCCAAACTCCGGGGAGGTCAAGGCCACTGCTCGGTTGATCTACACATGAAATTTCTATCAGGTTCCGACCATAGTTGGAGTTGTAAAACACATAGTTTAATGAAAAAAATGGACTTTCAATTTAAACACGCCCTCTTGTACTTCCAATCCCATGACATCTGGTCCCACGAGCAGCAGCGAGCCCGAACAGGGGGACGGCGTAGGCCATCGCTCCACCTCCTATTAATACACATCTTACTCAGTTCCTCACACCTACAAACTTCTCTCTCGCGGTCTTAATACTCTCCTTTTTGGAGTCCCTTTCACCTTTATTTTCCACCAATCTTCTCACCCGTTTGTGTCTGAGCTCAAAATAAGAGAGTGAGATCCACGGCTCGCAGCACCGGAGATGTCGGGGCACCGAGCCGGCAGGATCAACGACGATGAGATCAACGAGCTCATCTCCAAGCTCCAGTCCGTCCTCCCCGAGTCATCCCGCCGCGGAGCCGCCGGTCGGGTATGACATCTAAAATGGAATGACAGGCTCTTTCATCCGCTCAACGCTATACTTTAGGTAGAATCCATGTGCATGTAACGGCACTATGGCTGCTAGGTTAATTTGTTGCTCATCATCTGCACATGCATTCTGATCACGTGTTGATTAATCGTCTCTCTGTGAAATGCTTTTGCTCCTCGCAGTCGTCGGCGTCAAAGCTGCTGCAGGAGACGTGCCAGTACATCAGGAGGCTGCACCGGGAGGTCGACGACCTCAACAACAGGCTGTCAGAGCTCATGGAGACCATGGACGGCGACAGCCCCCAGGCCGACATCATCCGCAGCCTCCTCCGCTCGCTCTAGCTAGAGTAACTGCCCTCAGAACAGAAGCAATGGATGGAGAACGAGAAGCCTCTTCAGACTCTGGAAGGCATGCATTAAAGACTATGTGGTTCGTGAAGGTTGAAGAAGCACAAACAAGAGAACCACGTACTTAGAGTATGTTTGTATATATGTGATGCAAACTAGGGCCATTTCTGTTGCTGGCGTGCTAATTAATGTAGTGCTTTATTGGATGTTTCTCCTTCATCTAAATGAAATAATGAATTGATACAGCATCTTTCTTTATTGTCATTTTGCTAAGTACATATAGTATATAGAGAATGGTACAAGTTGCTTGTGATCTCAAGCCACCAAGTGTCTAGACATGTTTGAGGAGTGGCTAGCTGTGGGGGTGGAGAAAAAGTTGAAACACAATATAGATCTTGGTTAGGGCTTCTCTTTGTTGAAATGATATGGTTTCAGACAAGGCATCGACATATTCTTCCATATAGGTAATTTTGAGGGGTAATAACTCATTTGATTCACTTTTGGTTATTATTACACAGAGGAGCACCACCACATCAAAATGGCAGCCAATAGCTTCATACCATCACCATGATGATGGACATAACATTTTTGCTACGGTTGAGGTTTATGAAGAAATTCTTTATGTTCTAGACTATTAATGATTGTATTTTCTTTCCCATGAGCTAGCCAATGGCCACGAGGTTCTAAGAATAAACATTTTTGTGCATCATTTGTTGATGTAGTAGCTAGGATACTCCCTCTGTCCTAAAATATAAGATATTTAAGCATTCAAAATTTATCATCAAATATAATGTGTTCTAGACACATTTAAACAATTCTCCAAAGATTCATTTAAGGCCTGGTTTGGTTCACTGACTTAAATTTAAGCACCCGTCACATCGAATGTTTAGATACTAATTAGGAGTATTAAATGTAGACTATTTATAAAACCGATTACATAAGTGGAGGCTAAACGGCGAGATGAATCTATTAAACCTAATTAGTCCATGATTTGACAATGTGTTGCTACAGTAAACATTTGCTAATGATGGATTAATTAGGCTTAATAGATTCGTCTCGCCGTTTAGCCTCCACTTATGTAATGGGTTTTGTAAATAGTCTACGTTTAATACCCCTAATTAGTATCTAAACATTCGATGTGACACATGCTAAAAATAAGCAAAGGGAACCAAACGCCACCTAATTCTCCTCATAGCTTTCCCCACCCCACATCCTACTTTGGTTTAAACTTGGGCATTGCCATCCTTAGTTATCATTAACTGCTTGGCCTAGATCTATCTCAGTGCAGACAGAACAACTCCCCTGTTAAAAATTAAAATAAAGATCACATGCATATTTCGCTCTCTTCCTTAACCAGTAAAAAAAATGCTTGGATACCTTATAGGAATTTGACAAGATTATGAGTTTTTGCCGAGCGTATGTACCTATGTACAAAATAGTACGGATCATAATCCCGTCGGCCACCTCAAAGAGACCCTAAGAAAAAGCTGTTGTGTAGTGGAGGATGGAGTAATTTTTATTCTTTCATTTAAGAAATAAACATAATCCTTTATGTTCAGATAGTAATTCTTTCTGTAGTGGAGGATGGATCATAATTCTTTCATTTAGAGTCTTGGCCATTGAGAAATAATAAACATAATCTTTGTGTAGTGGAGGATGGATCATAATTCTTTCATTTAGAGTCTTGGCCATTGAGAAATGAATTGAAGTGGAAGATGCAAAAGAGAAATTCAGATATGATTGAAAGTCTCCTGTGAAAAAACTTTTCAAAAAATCATGATACCTCTTTTACTGCTCAAGAGAGGCTGAAGACAATTTCTAAATTAACTAAATTTCATATCAATACGAGGGGGAATTAGATTTTTCCTGACAGCTTCTTGATGGATCAAGAACAGTAGCGTAGGCGGGGTGGGGGGGGGGGGGGGCAGCCATGCAAGTTTTGAGTATGAAATTTAAATTTTGAGCAAATTTTGAAAACTTTAACACTATTGATCCCCCTAACAAGCTATACAGAAAACAGTTTCTGGCTACGCCACTGATCAAGAACGTGGTAACCTACACGAACCATGCTATAACAATGACTGGTATTAATTAGTGACGCTAGGAAATACGAGTACTCATCACCCTAATGGGGTTCTAAGAAGCACTGACAAGAATCTCAGATGAATCATGTATTTTTACGAAGTCAAGTGTCCACGCTAATGGAGTAGGCACGCAGTAAAGAGTACAACTACAAACTAGGACCTCATTGCTCAAGTTCCTTCTAGGAAAGACAAAAGTTTCACATACCAATCTTGTAAGGATACAATTCGTTCATTAGGATAAGGCTTTGATCAACTGTACGTTACTCTATCGATGTTTTATTTGTGCGATACAAAATTAGAACCCTAAGCAAGTGTTTTTTTATGAATCTTAAATGTTACTTATGTCACATCCAGACTTGTTTCACATGTGTATTTGGTTGATCGTAGAAGTAGTTATTGTTTCATTCTTAGATAACACATGCAAGATGGTAAATATGTTGGAAAGATTGTCCATCTAATTTTCATGAATCTGGATGAAAAAACCCCCTCTCTACTCTTTGTTCATTATTTCTTTGCCTAATTTCAACGGAGCGTACCTCTAAGGGCTTAATACACTGATCTGCTGCATATCCATGCAAGGCGGAAATTATAAGGAATCTTACATGAAGTTCCCGAACTGTAGGCATATGCCCTTCGATCATCAGGTACCAAATAATGACGATGCAAGTACCTTTCTTTTCCCAAGACATGTATCAACGGAAGTTAAAACAGCTTCTGCATGGCCACAATGGCCGGGGTGATCTGATCGCTGTCGGATCTGGCTTCCTGGGCGGGATCACGCGTGGCCCAGCGCCCATTCGGCCGGCGCGTGACACGGTCCGCGAGCAAGGCCGGCCGGAATCATTGCCGGCTGACAGCACCGGCGAGCCCACCTGTATTGTACCGCCAGCTCCCTGCATAGGCTGCGTTAGAGCAGGCATTTTTTGCTATATATGCCCAACACGACCTTTCATTCGTTTGGGGAACACGCAACGACATGCTTTGTCTTACTGTGCAATCACTATGGAAAGCTCTTGAGTTCACAAACATAATGGTCCTAGTTTTGTACAAAGTTTAAACCTGATTTCAACTATATTTTTGTTATGCTTTGGCATGCCGGTTACACAGATGAAGACAATTAGACAATGTGGCAAATTCGTGTCGAGTCTTGCAAATTCTTCCCAGAATTGACCACTATAACTGGTGTTAAAAGCTCCTAAGTCTGGGAAAAGCAAAAACATATCACTATATATAGAATCCCAACATTTTAGGCTTTTCCCCCAGATGATACTTCTCGTAGAAACCTTCGCTACCCATCATGGACATGGTCTCCAAAGCTCCCTCCATTGAAGAAATTTCTGACCGAACTGATCTGGTGACAAATTTCTGACAGATGGGATCATTGGCCATTTTGGTAACCTACAACGCTGAAGACATCATAGCAAATTGAAGAAATAAGGTAACTGATCGATGGATAATGACAGTCCTAAATTTCTGACTCCACATCCAGCCTTGGAATCGCCACTCAGAGAATTCCTTGGCGAACCTATCAGTATCAGAGCGACAAACTCAAGCATACGGCCTCTAGCATGAAGAATTCTCGGAATTCTTAACTGATGAACCACCAATCTCTGAATAACCATCAGCAGCTACCTCTTACAAAACCAACAACAAAGGCAGCCGCAAACCGCTTCTGTTGGTACTCAGTTCTGACAGAAGTTGGAGCACACCTGCCAATTCACCACCATGTCAAGGGAAGCGTACCTCAGATGTTGCCCAGCCCAGCACAGAAGTTACTTGTGCACAAAAAAAGAATATAGGACGATTAGTCTCATTGTTGCAATCTTCATTTGTTTTGCATACTTAAGCTGAAAAAATGCCAGCTTCCATTGCTTGTATGCAGCATAGAACGCAAACAATTGAACAAATTTCTGATACATGAACCCCCCTTTCCATGAACAAAATGCCAGAACGTGAATGACCGACCACTCAGTGCTCTACCCCCATCTATTACAGAATTTATTCGTAATAACCACCGATTCAGTACACTGTTATGTACTCCTCAATTTAACCAAATTCCTTAAAATTATTACAATTAGGTCATGTGAGGCACAAAAGTGTAGTTCAAGCAAATACATGTGGAAGCCATGAAGTACAGACTTAACAGCAGGAGCTGCCATTTGTTATATTTAGCCAGCAACCTCAATCGGCTCAGATCCCTTGTCAATAGAAGCTTTCACGGCATCCAACACAACCTGCGTCTTCCGGGTGATAGCCGGCCACTTCCCCTCAGGCCTGCCGCCAGCATCCCGGATGTTCTGCACGAGCCTCGAGAATTCCTTGACCATGAGCGCCTCCTGTGGCAGATCTGTAGTAACAATATGCTTACTTGGGATAGGATCCCATCCGATGGTGGGTTTGACAAATGTTGACTTTGAGGCCAAACTGAACTCTGCAGACTTCTCTTCATATGGAATGACCAAGTCAGTGACGTGGAGAGTACCATTTGTGCCATATATGGTGACATCAAAAGCAAGGTTGGTAAGAAAGGAGCAGTTGAAGGTGGCAGTCTTGCCATCTGCCCAGTACAATGTTGCACCACAAGCAAGAATAACGCCAGCTTGGTTCTTGACAGGATGACCCTGAGCAATAACAGTCTCGGGAAGCTCATAATCAACAGCCCACAAGATCGAGCGTATGCAGTACCATCCAACATCACCGAGCACACCCAGGGCATCAAGGTCTGGTTTTACCCTGATGTCATTCTGGAGAAAATATTCGGATGCCCGAAATCCACACATACTGTGTATCTGCAGTGGAAAAAGAAAAGGCATGATATTTGTTGACCTATAAAATTATGTGAAAAAAGATCACTCTATAGTACATTAAGGCTAGAGAGCACATGATAACCTATAACATTACATATGCACTCCTCAAGTCACATACTACCATAAAACAAACAATTTCTGGCTTTTTTCATGGTTTTGAGAAAAATTTCTATGTGCATAAACCAAGAATCACATCGATTTACTATTTACCCGGCTCAAATTAAGCTAATAACAAGAGATCAACGGACTCTTTGGAGTGGAATCATTTAATCAATATCTATTCTTTTCTGTGTAGCTGGAAATCATATAGCCATATTCATATCCTATCCTTTTCTTCATAGCTGGAATGATATAGCTAAACTCTATCCATACAAAATCAGATGAATTCATATCATGCAGTTAACATAAGGTGTAAAATTTAAACTGGTGAAGCTACAACAGAACAAAATACCTTCCTGAGTTTAATTGCTTCCTTATGAATGGTGGTTCATGGCCTTAAAAAATGGTGGTTCATTTTCTTAAAAATGGTGGTTGAATATTTTAAGCTCATCAATGTGTCATAAACATCCGAGCTCCAGAGAATTATATCAACACTAAACCCCTAAGTAGCTAAGCTGACATAAATTATGATTGTTTGTAGGGTGTGTGTATATAACTTCCAAAAGGGTGGTGTTGTGTTGGGTGTGTTGTACATCTCTATTCTCCTTTTAATGCAATGATACATGGGTCTCTTGCGTATTCAAGGTTTCAATATGAAACAACTTCAAGTGGAATATAGAACATCAAATCTCAGCTACATGAACAAGTATTCAAACATGACTGAAAATACGTACACGAATTGAATGCATATGCGGTGTTCCAGCTGCATTCATTCTTACAAGTAACTATAACTGAAATGAACTGCTAAGTTGTGTCATTGTCATTTCAGCTCAATTCAGAAGCCAACATATCTCAAGACAATAACAAGCCCTATTTCAGCAGCAAGAGTGCACGAGGTTCCTAGCTATATTTTTTGCTGCCAAGCAGCAACAAGCCCTTGCTAGACACGAGAAAACCTATAATAAGGTACACGTCACTCTTAATTATCAAACTTGACTAATTAAGGCAACACGACAGTTGATTGATAAACAAGCCCAATCAGTCTGGATCGGCATTAACGATGCCAAGAAGTTAATTTTTTCTCTATATATCTATTTCTTAGTTTATAACCGAACTAGAAAATAGAAATCCGTTCATAGGTCCTTCTAATACTGTTAAATATATATATTCCTTGGTGTTTCTCTTCATACTAGCAATTGATATGAGGCAGCATTTCTTTCCATACTGGTTTTTGACATGAGGCATTTCCAAATTTTCACCAAAATCAAGCAGCGAAAATGTGTTTTCAAGAACTGACCACTCTGACGTCGCCGAAGGCGTCCTTGTCGGCGACGATCTCCCGCATCTTGGCGGTGCGCGGGTTGTGGATCCACATTGTGGTGTCCATGAACTGGACCCCCGAGGCGTCGCAGGCGTCGAGGATGGCGTCGAGGTCGGCGGCGCACAGCGCGGTGGGCTTCTCGAGGAGCAGGTGCTTGCCCCGCGCGGCGGCGGCCGTGGCCCAGGGCACGTGGAGGCTGGTGGGGAGCGGGAGGTAGACGGCCTCCACGTCCGGGTCGCCGAGGAGGGACTCGTAGGAGCCGTGGGGGCGCGCCGCCGGGAGGCCCGTCTCGGCGACGAAGCGGCGGGCCTTATCCTCGGAGCGGCTGCCGACGGCGGCGACGTGGCGGCGCCGGGCGGGAGCATCAGGAGGGCGCGCGAGACCTTGCGCGCGATGTCGGCGCAGCCAAGGATGCCGAAG
>NC_028458.1:21058775-21064674 GCF_000263155.2 Setaria italica | reverse complement strand
GTTGGGGCTACGTAGAATGTCTTCGCATTCTTGACTCGATGGATTACTTTTAGCAACACTTTAATCTTAAAGGTTCATCTGATAGTGATTGCAACCAGTAGAGTAAAAAATGAAGATAATAGGAAAATTGTGGGAAGTTTAACCGGAATGGCTATCACGTTAACGTCTCTCACCTTTGTCGTGGTTAAGGGTCACTTTCTTTTTAACACATTATAGATACACATGCTCACGCATGCTACTCATCCTTAGAATACACACACAACAATACTTTTTATGAGCATCAACAAAAACTGAATCAACAAATCTTGAGATAAAGAAAGTCATCACTGATACCTCAGCAAAAGAAAACCACTAGTTAAATTTTAAATAAATTCAAAAAAAAAGAGCACTTAGGACTCGAACGTAGATGGACAGGTTCCAAAAAATAACATTTGATTAGTTGTCTCATTTTTCTCTTTTTTTGATGTGTGCATATTTAATTGTCTATTTTTTCTTTCCATTGTGCATCCATATTTGATTACTTGATTTTTCCTCTTTCTAAGGTTTGGTTTATTGTTGTTAAGAAAAAGGTCTAGTCTATTAAGATGCATGTGGTAGGTTTGGTTAATTAGCAGTTTTAGTTAGGAATATCTGACGAGTGATGATTAGTCTACAGAAAATCTAGAAAATATATTTATTTATTTTTCACACCATAGGTCCCTAAACTGTTCCCACATTTTCATTTGGACCTTTGAACTTTCAAAGTGATTCGTTTAGGTCCTTCAACTTTTAAGTGGTTCATTCTAACTTCTAAGTGTAAATTAAGGTTCATGGTTGGACCTTGAATGAACTTAGACTAAATCGCTTGACAAGTTGAAGGATCTAGATGATTATTTTGAAAATTTATGAATTTAAATAAAAATGTGAAAATAGTTGAAGGACCTATAATGCATTTCAATCTTTATTTTTGGGAGGGATGGAGTGGTTCGTCCTTCGGGGAAGAGCACCCGTTGACGGAAATGTTTGGGTCGGTATTGGTTGATTTTTAGATGTGTGGCATTTTTTGTTCTTTTAATGCTGGGCCTATTCCCCGGTTGACGGTCTGTGGGCCTTGTTCTCATTCCGATGTTGGTATGGCCTTTATTTCGGCCTATTTAGGTTTAACTCAACCTTCCTACAATCTCCTGCAAAAACCTATATGACCTACAGTCTCCACCTGCAGCCCATTTAGGTTTAACTCAACCTCCTGCAGTCTGGACTGGCCCAAAGAAATTTTCTTCGTCTGCAAGAACCTGTGACCCCCTTACTCTCTCCACCTGTGGACTCAAACCTCCTACTTCATCTGCAAGAACCTATAACCTTACTCTCTCCACCTGCAAGAACCACTGGCTGAGCTAGTTTGTGTTACAACACTAGTACATTTAACTTGCAGCAAGGCAGGAGGAACGAGTAGCTGGTATCTGATCTCCGAAATTCCCTTTGCATTGGCAACTTGATATGTCTTTTGGATGGCCTGATCTTCACGGCAGTAGGTTTCGTAACAAGGATAACTTGCTGCAAACAGCGAGTAGGTAGCTTATAACATGATAAAGGTTGGATGCGACCAAGTGACGGGGAGAGAGGCATCGAAGTAAGCTTCGACTCGATCTCCGAACGACTGCAAAACCACGATCCGAGGTAGCTTTATACCAGCTAAGGTTGGATGCGACCAAGCAACAGGGTGAGGGGCACCAAAACCTTAAAGACTTCGACTCAATCACTGAACGACCGTAGAACCATAATCCGGTACTAATCCACACAATGCGGTGCAGCCTAACTGGAAGCCGTAGAGCACGAACTAGGGGACCTCGCTCGGCTGCAAAAAATCATATAGGTTAACAATTCATAAAGATCAAAGATCGAGTTTTCGGTAGTACATAGGGGGTATTTATACTAGGAACATCCCTCCTAGATAGGTGTAGGATAAGTATGAACTGAAGTGACCACATTGGGAGGTGAAAGACCCAACTGTGGAAGCATTCATGGAGTCTTCTTCGGTTCACGCGCGTGTTCTCAGCTTCTGCGCAGTCTTCAGTAAAATGGTCATAACTCCTAGCTCGGAAATTCAAACGATGCTCCGTTTGTTGCATTGGAAAATAGACTTGAAGGAGCTTCCAACCATGTATGACTTGGCCCCCATCTCTTCTCGAGATGGTACAGACTTGGACGTGAAGTTAACGCTTCTGCCATGTAAACTTGAGTCTTGTGTGCATAAACCTTCTCAGTTTGGATAGCAGTCTTGGTGCCTTCCATGTAACCTTCTACGTCCTCCATGTAACCCAATGGCGAAACCTCTTGTGTAAATCTAAGTAGGAATAGAGTACAAGACTTAGGCAGTATATGATTCTCATCAATATTGCAATGTAACTCAAAGAGATAAGCACGCACCTCTTGTTAGAGTTTCTTAGCACGGCTAGTCGGTCTTTCATATACATGTGCTTGTGCATCCGATGCATGATTCTGTGTAACTAGTCTTGCACTCGATTCTTGATGCGTAACTCGAGGTGAACTTGGCGTAACCAGATGAGCGATGCATCTGGTGTAACCAACGCGTCTGGGTTGAATGTCCTGATCACAACTTTTGGCAGCCGAATTATCAGTGGGTTACTTACGAGGTTCCATCTGCCCACACACTACCGCAACAAATATCCGAAATAACGTGTGACTTGATACGTTGCAACTTTCCCCTGAGTTTGACAGATTATTATTACAAGTAATGATTTCGTGTAGGATAGATAAGTATAATTAGAGTAAATATATATCAAGTACAAGCCAAAGCCATTGCGTTCAGAGTTTTCACCCGGACGAGCAGTCGTTTGTGGCATTTAGCTGGCAATCTCGACTGGCTCAGACCCCTTGTCGATGGAAGCTTTCACTGCATCCAACACCACCTGCGTTTTCCTGGTGATAGCCGGCCACTTCCCCTCAGGCTTGCCACCAGCGTCCCGGATGCTCTGCACAAGCCTCGCGAGTTCCTGGACCATGAGGGCCTCCTGCGGCAGGTCCGTCGCGACGACGTGCTTGCTTGGCAGAGGATCCCATCCAATGTGGAGATTGGCAAAGCTTGACTTCGAAGCCACAGAGAACTCTGCAGATTTCTCTTCATATGGGATGACAAAGTCAGTGACATGGAGAGTGCCATTCGTGCCAACCAAGGTGATGTCCATGGTGAGATTGGTGAGGAAGGAGCAGTTGAATGTGGCGGTCTTGCCATCCGCCCAGTACAACGTCGCACCACAGGCAAGAAGCACGCCAGCTCGGTTCTTGACAGGATCACGCAGTGCAATCACTGTCCTGGGCAGCTCATAGTCGACAGCCCACAAGATTGCACGGATGCAGTACCACCCAACGTCACCGAGCGCGCCCAGGGCATCGAGGTCTGGCTTTACCCTGATGTCATTCTGGAGGAAATCTTCGTTTGCCCGAAAGCCGAACACGCTGTTTATCTGCAGCTCAGGAAGAAAAGCTGATGAACTTTGTTAACCTACAGAGCTTTGGAGGACATAAGAAATGAAGTGGAATCAAACAGTTTGGGTCAAGCAAAACATCATTCCAAGCTATGTGAATTGTAACATACATGTTAACCCATAACATTTCATAAACGCTTTGCAGTTCATATATTAGTTTGCATTCTGCTAAGAGGTCAGATGAGTACAGCAAGCTCATTTTCTGCTTCTAGTGGTTGCATGTTTTTTTTCATGCACATTCACATTAATGATAGCTAACAAGACACGGAGTCATACCAATATACAGAACATGATAAAGATATGGACTTCAAAAATCACTAATCACCACACAATTTCACCTAACTGTGCCTAATGACGAAGTACTAACTAATAATGAAAGGAAAGGGTGAGCACAGAAGTAAATTTTTAACTGATTTTGCAGAATCAGATAATGATCCTTCTAGTGAACATTCCGCCTTCATTAGAGGTACAGATTAGAAAGAAACTAAGCTGTTCAGTTGTGCCTATATTGCTATGCTCTTCAGGCCTTCATCATTCTAACACCATGACAATTTATTTTGGAAATGTAATCAGGAGAGGACACACCATTAAATGAGAAAGATATTAACTAGCGAGGAGTTTGGTACTAAAGAATTATGATGCAAAACCAACTTCTAGTTAGGAGTGAATTGGTATGACTATGACATACACATATATAGACTTCAAGGGGCAGACAGTACCAGCTGTGTTAACCTGTTTGGACAAGAGGAGACCTAGGGACTCAATTTCTAAAAAGATTACTCTACTGAACATCTGCAACACATTCCACAGCTTTAGTGCACTTTGGTATTTAAACAAAGACCCACTATTGTTATATGCCAAGCCTTCAAGCATTCCATTTGTTATTCCAAGAAAAGAGAACAGAACAATCTAAAACAACTCCAGGAATGCTGAAATATGCTTCTTCCAATTGCCCAACATCCTTTGTGAGACCATGGAGAAGATCATCCTCTAAACAACACTTCCAAAAGCAGCACCAGCAAGCCAAATTAGTTCTAAAGTCCCTTTTACACGCATACGCCTTTTGCTGGCTTATCATTTTCTTTACAAACTTATTTTATGATATGACATTTATATGGTTATTCAGGGCAACATGCCGGCCTCCAGCTTGTCACCACTCAACTGTAACAAAAGTCAGAACCGTGTGGCAAAGGAACTCATTTACATATTCATAAAAATGGCATGATCAAAGCGTAGGGGAGTCTTTAGGCATAGAATTAATCTGATCCGTTGCTATGCTTCATCTGATCAAATTGGTCACTGGGACAAGGATATATTGGTCCTGTAACTTGATCAATAATGGCATTGATAAGGACAGGGACCTTTAATGGAGAAATAAACAGATTAACAAAGTCTAAATTTCAAACAAGATACAAGATAGTAGTTCCAAGTAGCTACATATAAAAGGTCACCGTTTGTATGCTGTAGCCAACATGGCAAGGAGACATAGAAAGGTACAGGTACCTAATATATCTTGCCTAGTAGCTCTAACATCATTCTTTATGTGGTGTTTGAGTACCATGCCAGTTAATCATGGTTCTAATTGGGTTTGTAGCGAAGCCTTTAAAATCTTAAAATCTATCTGTTGTATTGCCTGGAAAAACAATAGTTCTCTGTTGTATGGTCAGGTTGCGTTTTTGATGGTTTCTGTAAGAATATTTTGATGGGGGTGGTAAGAGCATCACATGGAAATAGAAAACGAACTTTCTCAATAACCTTCATCTAACCATTGACTGCTTGGTACAAAATTTGAAATTAAGTCCTTTATCTTGTGCTACTAAGTTGTGAAATTTTGCCTTGTGTCAGAGGCAAACATAACTCAATCCAGTAAAAGCTTTCAGTAGTAAGAGCGTGAAGTGCTCGCCTCAACGTATTTCTTACTGCTAAGTAGCAGCAAGCGCCTGCTAAATACAATCATACAAGGACAAATTATATGATAAGATATAATGCCCCAGGGAATCTTATCACACACTAGCAAAGTTGTGCCAAACTGGAAACACGACAGTTTGTTGATGATAAAAAAGCAAATCACTCGAGTCTATACGGCATTAACAATATGGGAAAAAAAAACAGTTTTTCCTTGGTTCCTTCTTGTCTTACTGGTAATTGAAATCAGGCAATTTCCAAGTTCCATTCAACTCGAGCAAGAAGGTTTGGAGAACTCACCACTTTGATGTCGCCGATGGCGTCCTTGTCGCCGACGAGCTCCCGCATCTTGGCGGTGCGTGGGTGGTGCATCCACATGGTGGAGTCCATGAACTGGACCCCCGCGGCGTCGCAGGCGGCGAGGATGGCGTCGAGGTCGGCGGCGCAGAGCGCGGTGGGCTTCTCGAGGAGCACGTGCTTGCCCCGCGCGGCAGCGGCGGTGGCCCAGC
>NC_028458.1:21046244-21058095 GCF_000263155.2 Setaria italica | reverse complement strand
CTCATCAAACCTTTTTGTAGAATGGTCGATCCCGCGTGCCAGATCTTGTAGGGGTGCTTTCAAAGTCTCATGTTGAGCTATTTTCAATCTGAACCTGGAAGGCTCTTCGTGGTCCATATCGGTGAGAACCGTGTTGGACGCCATGCGGTAGCTTCAGTCTTAGGTTTCGCTTGATAATCCATACCGTATAAATCACGCCGAAACTATCCGTTAAGAGTAAAGCCCTCCAATAAGACCACATTGACACACTTTGGTCTAATTCCGCTTAATAGATTCGTCTCGCCGTTTAGATTCGTCTTATGTAATGGGTTTTGTAAATAGTCTACGTTTAATACTCCTAATTAGTATCTAAACATTCGATGTGATGGGTGCTAAAAATAAGTCAGTGGAAGAAAACGGGGCCGGAGTCTGGACGAATCTGTTAAGCCTAATTAGTCCATGATTTGATAATGTGGTGCTACAATAACCATTTGCTAATGATAGATTAATTAGGTTTAATAAATACGTCTCGCAAATTAAACTCCATTTGTGCAATTAGTTTTGTAATTAGCTCATATTTAGTCCTCCTAATTAGTATCCGAATATCTGATGTGACTCTGCTAAAGTTTAGCACCTCGTATCCAAACACCTCCGAATTTTTCTTCTGTGCGTTAGGCCCTGTTTGGTTTTGTTTCGGTGTATTGATACACCCTGTTCAAGTTTAGCACCTGCCACATTGGAGGTCTGGATGCTAATTAGGAGTATTAAACATAGGCTAATTACAAAACTAATTGCACAGATGGAGTCTAATTCGCGAGACGAATCTATTAAGCCTAATTAGTCCATGATTTGACAATGCGGTGCTAATGATGGATTAATTAGGCTTAATAGATTCGTCTCGCGAATTAGCACAGGATGTGCAATTAGTTTTATAATTAGCTCATGTTTAGTCCTCCTAATTAGCATCCGAATATCCAATGTGACATTGCTAAAGTCACTGTTACATCGAATGTTTAGATACTGATTAGGAGTATTAAACATAGACTAATTACAAAGCCAATTGCATAGATGGAGGCTAATTTGTGAGACGAATCTATTAAACCTAATTAGTTCATGATTTGATAATGTGATGCTACAGTAAAAATGTGCTAATGATGGATTAATTAGGCTTAATAGATTCGTCTCGCGAATTAGCCTCCATTTGTGTAATTAGTTTTATAATTAGCTCATATTTAGTCCTCCTAATTAGCCTCCGAATATTCGATGTGATATGAACTTTAGTGCGAACTAAAGATCCAAATACCCTCCATTCTTGGTGTGAGCGTCGCTACTAGTCTACACCGAGTCATCATGGTTGTTTTGCAAAAAAGTCCCTCAATTTTTTCATAATCAACCCGCAGTCCTTGGAATATGTCTTGACAATTTTTCAATAAGATCCCCAAACTTTACTGCAATTGACTCAAGGTCCACCGAAGACGCCTCTTGCAGTCTTGCTTCCTTCCGGCTCGGTTTTCTTCGCTGCCGCTGGCGATGTTGCGCGCCTACGCTCGAGTACGGAGATGCTGCGGTGGTCAAGCAGACACGCTCCACCACCTCAGCTTTCTCGACTCCTAGGTTCTCCCCACCGGCACCAGCCCTGAGGATGCCACCTTCGTCGTCCCATCCACGTCGTGGCCTTCGACCTCCGTGCGATTCCCTGGTTCCTGCCCGGTGGGGCTATAGCTCCGCTGGTGCCGACTTCCCCCCATCTTCTGTACCGCCAAATCCAAGATCGATCAGCAAGAGCTACTATCACCGCTCCTGCTGGAAAACAACTACAGCTATCTTGGAACCACTCGTTATCTGTTACAGAGATATATATTAGTATCTTTGTTCCAGTTTGTTTCTAGGATGGCGATGCAAGCCATTCAAGACTGTAGATAGTAGATGACGCCTACTTCACGCCAAGCCACCTCAGAGTCATCTGGATTTGAAGTGCAAGTCTACAACTATATTTAAGGCAACAATTATTAGCTACTGCAGGAATTTTTCATCGTGGTTGTTCTGCAAAAAAGTCCCTCAATTTTTTCGTAATCAACCCACAGTCCTTGAAATATGTCTTGACAATTTTTCAAAAAAGTCCCCAAACTTTACTGCAATTGACCCGAGGTCCACCGAAGACGCCTCTTGCAGTCTTGCTTCCCTCCGGCTCGGTTTTCTTCGCTGCCGCTAGTACTGCTGTGCGCCTGCGCTCGAGCACGGAGATGCTGCGGTGGTCAAGCAGACGCGCTCCGCGCCTCGGCTTTCTCTCGACTCCTAGGCTCTCTCCACCGGCACCGCCACCAAGGACGCCACCTCCGTCATCCCCATCCACGTCGTGGCCTCCGACCTCCGCGCAATTCCCTGGTTCCTGCCTAGTGGGGCTATAGCTTCGCTGGCACCGACTCCCCCCGTCTTCTGCACCGCCAAATCCAAGATCGTACAGCAGGAGCTACTATCACCGCTCCTGCCACCGATCTACCCGGACCGCTGGTGCTCCTGCTAGAAAACAACTACAGCTATCTCGGAACCACTCGTTATCTGTTGCAGAGATATATTAGTATCTTTGTTCCAATTTGTTTCTAGGATGGCGATGGAGGCCATTCAAGACTGTAGATAGTAGACGATGCCTACTTCACGCCAAGCCACCGCAAGTCATCTGGATTTCATTTGCAAGTCTACAACTATATTCAAGGCAACAATTATTAGCTACCATAGAAATTTTTTTTGGAAACGTACTAAGGACTTATTGTTGTTGCGTTATTGCAAAGTTATGATCTCATTGTTTTCTTATCTATGAATAAATTAAGAGATTATAGAGTAAACTATTGTACTATACAAGCTGTATATTAAGTTGTCTAAACATTAACATGTCAAAATGCGTGAAATTAATTAATATACATAATCTAAACCCATATATGTGTTATCTTAGTGTATCCTCCGTTGAAGAACCCATCAACACTACGATTTGGAGTGGATTATAAAGGGAGGTGGATAAAACGAGAAGAAGAGGAGAACGCACTCCTGCTCATGGCGGTCAGAGGCGCTATGGCCTAGCGCTCGAAGCGGGAATGAGGCTAGGCACGGGGAGGACAAGCACTTGCCTGGGCGATAGCGAGGATGGAAAGATGCGCAATGCCTGGGCGACGGCGGGGATGGGGCCAGATGTGGGTGGCGTCGATGGACGAAGAGGCAGCGACTGGTTGAATGACGATGAGTACGGGGGAAATCGAATGAATGGATACAACGGAGGTTAAGCGGTGATTTTTTATTTTCATGTGTGGATCCCACATAATAAACAGATGACATCAAACCACCCACAAATATCTTCTACTACCATATTTGCAAAGAGAGGACTAATAGGGATAACGCACCAACATATTGTGAAGCGAAGCCTGTGAGAGCAAGTAAGGACTAGATCTAAAAAGACTAAAATAAGTCAATTTTGCATTATAAAAAATCTATTTTGACCCTCCAATCCAACTATTGCCTCTGTTTGAATTTGACCATCCGATTCCAAAATCAGAAAACTTAGATCACCCAACTATCTAGCTATTTTAATGGGTGATTTTGCTGACGTGGACGACACATGGTGGTAGGCCCACATGTCAGGTACTCTTCTTTCTTCTCTTTCTCCTCTCCTTTCTTCAGCTCATGGACGCTAGTGCCGACGCAGTGGCTAGGGCGCCGTACACGTGCGCCAAGCCACCGCTGCTGTTCGCATACGCGTTGGCCTACCGCCATCCACCCTCGTGTCGAGCATTCAAGCTCCGCAGCCCCAGCCGACCAGGCCTTCGATTCAATCCAGCACCATCAATCGACCGGTCGCTCCACCTCGATTCGCCTCCAATCGCGACGCTAGGGTTAGGGGACAGGGGGAGTTTAGCGGGGGAATAGAGTAGCAGCTAGGTAGTATCTATTCGGACAGGAGCATGTCGGACCATACGACTGCCGGTGGCCCCAAACCCGTCCAAGACGTACACAATGGCATGTATCAAACAAGCGCGAAATGGTAATGGCGTGTATCATGTAAGTCAAATAGTAATGGCGCGACTCAAAAACTTGAAAATTGTAATGGCACACATCCAATTAACCCTACAAGTTAAATGACAAGGCAGCCACAGTGGCATCGGCGGCCAGGACCTCAGGCCACAGGCTCCGTGTAACATCCTGCTTTTTAGAACAACACCGCGCGCCCGTGCGCCCCCCTGCTTAGCCTCCAAGCCTCATCCCTCTCCACCCCGGCGCTACCTCACCTCTGCCACCGCCGGCCACCCTTGTCCCCGTGCCACCCTGCACCGCCTGCCACCGCCGTGCCTGCCACCGCGCGTGCACGCCCTGCCGCCCCTGCCCCGGCTCTGGGATACCGCCAGCACCGCACTCCTTCGCCCTTAAGCAACGCCAGCCAATCTTCCCCACCCCTTCTCACCTGACCACCTCACCTTATCCTCACCGGCAGCCATCAATGCCGGCGGCAGAAGCACCCCCCCTCTCTCCCTTGGCCGCCACGGCGCTCCGCCCGTCCTGATCTCTCCGCCGCGACGTGGTGGACGCCCCACCTATAAATAGCCCCTCCAGCTCCTCTCCCCGGCACCCCACCCCTCACCGAGCTAAGGAGCTCGAGCTCTGCGCGGCACGCCGCTTCCCCCTCCTTTCTCTTCCCACCACCACCACCAGAGGATGCCCCGAGAGCTCCTCTACCTCCTAGCGCCACCAGCCCGGCCCTTAGTGGCCCGGAGCACTCTCCCGCCCTGAAGTCTAGCCGCCCCCTTCTCCCCTCCCATGGTGGGCAGGCTCGAGGAGGAAGATGACGGGGTGCCGTTTACCCCAGTGCCGCACCGTCCCGCCCCCTCCTCCTGCCCTACGGCCCCGGCCCTGACGCCGTCCGCTCCACCATCTACCCTCCCACACCCCCACCGCATACACCCAATCTACCAAAACCGCAGACACAAGTCACCCCCCCGGTCCACAGCCAAGGACCACGGGCGCACCGCACAGTACACCGCTGACCCCGCCCCTGCGTCAGTTCATTCCAAATCACTACGTGCACCCAACTGAGTGTATCCCAAATCTATGTTTTAGCCCTTCCACATCTCCAAAAATTCTCAAAAAGTCACCAAAAATCCTATAAAATCCCAAAAGCCTACACATGCCTTTATTTTCTATAATTCACCTTATATGAGTCCCTTTTCTATCTTTTACTCAGATCTTAAAGCCCAACCTCACGGGGAAAGATGTCGTACCGCTTCCACCTGCCGCCGTGCCCTAACCCCTAGGTGCCAGGTCGGGTCGAAGTCGACTGCGCCGTGTGGCCTCTAGCCACTTTAACCACGTTGTTAACAACACCCAACCAGCTGTTTCTCGCTGCCCTATCGTCGCCACTAACCCCTATCACTGCTGCACATCTGCCAGATTCTTATATCGGCCCCTCTGTCACCATGTGTGCTATCCCCTAGCACCAGGATAAAGTGGTGTCTGTCGTATAAGCTCTCGGGTTTCTATCCCACTTAATCTTGCCCGACTGCGTCAGTCGCTATGTGTGCTATCTCCTAGTGCTGGGATAGAACAACTGTTGCACAAGCTCTCAAGTTCTACTTTTTAGGATCATTCCACAATTCCTTAGTGACCCCAACCTCTTAAGGATCTATCTAAGCCTTTGGTCCATTCTATCACGCAGCCATTGTGCTGCCCAAGTTAAACCCCAAATATCACCTAGGTATAGTCACTATGCCGCCCGACCTAAGTCTCAATTCTCGTCCCAACCTAGCTGTAGTGCCGCCCATCCAAAACCTCGGTTATCATCCAAAACCTCGGTTATCATCCAAACCTAGCTGTTGTGCTGCTCGATCAAAACCTCAAAAACCCATAGGAAATTAACCAATATTTTCCTCTAAAATCCAACTACTCAACCCATTAATTATTTAGAATTAATTCTAAATAATTAATAAATCCTTCAACATTTACCCGGGAATTCACCTTTAATTATCATGTAATTCCGAGAATACTCATCCTTTTCCTTTCTTTTCATTCCTTAGGAATTGCTTGGTGTATTGTTTTATTGATTGTTATTGTATGCATTTCTGATAGCTGTTAGACGACTAGGCTCCACCCCGAAGCTGATGATCCGGAAGGCGTGATGCCAAGCACCTTGGTCTCCCTAGGAAACGTTAAGGATCATCAATGAAGGAAAGTCTGACCCCTAGCTCATGTTTTATCCTATTGAGTGCGAGAGTTAGTAATATTGCCAACATAATATGAACTGCATTATCTGCCTTTTAAGAACTATTTCTTTAGAAATACGTGCTGGCTAGATTTCTCCCCTTTTTGCTATTAAAATGCCACATGCCATATAACGCTAGGCAACCACTTTTCCATAAGCCATCGCATGTTAAAAATGCTAGGCCATTTTTGTCATGCCCCATAAAGGGGAATAAACACCTATTGGATCCTCTGTGGAGAGGATCTAGCAAAATATCATTTTATATTAAACAAGATGATTAGGAAGGGTTTTCTCTTTGAAAAAGCGTGAGTTAATTAAAAGATGAAATAATAGTAATGACAACCCCTAGGGTGTGTTTTGGACCTGGGAGTAAGGGGACGACCTCAGTGGAGAATATTCTATCCCAGAGCTTACTCCGGTCACATAAGGACCGGTTCATTGGGTGAGTCTTTCTTGTGATATGTACAGCGATACGTACCAAAAAGGTACAGCCTTCAGGAGTGCCTACTTATGTGAGGCCTTGGTTCAAACCCCGCTAGCTGAACCTAGTCATCCATCCCAAGGGGTCAAGGTGGGCAACGGGTATACTGGAGTAGGACCTTCACATAGTTTCAGGTCTGGTCAGCACAGGTCGACTGTTGAGAGGGCCGGAGGCCCTAATAATTTGTTTATGCTTGCATTTCCCGAGATAGTATCCGCAAGGCGGATGTTAGTGGCCCCTGTTTAGACCCTAGTATATCCGTGGATGGATCTAGGGGATGCTGTCCAGAGATGGACACTGGCGGGTATGGATCTTGTAGGCCAGTACCACCTGAGTACTAGGTATGGGCTGGCCGGACGTATGGGAAAAGTGTACACATCTGCACAGAGTATAATCTATTCGAATAGCCGAGGCTCATGGTCACGAGACCACTAAGTTAAAGCCCCCATTACTCTGAAACTTTTGGGTGGGATTAGTATTTGAAAATATTGGAGGAAGGTCGATGGACTGGAATCCGGAATAAAACCTGGGGACTGGTAGGGGAGGCCCTCCAGGACCACAACTTTCATTCTATAAAATAATAGTAATCTTCTTAGAAAATCTTTTCAAAACTCACCTTTTTAAATTAACCTTGCATATGAGAGATGCTTTAGGCTTAGGATAATACCCATTAACATCTTCCTTGTCCACATCCTAAAATGCATATATTTACTTAGTAAATGTTGGGATTTGCTGAGTACCAACTATAAGTTTACTCAGCCTTACTTTCATTTTGCAGGTATAGTTCTCCGGGTGTTTCAACCATCTTGTTAATGGATGGGCACCTGCGCTTCTCATCACTGCATTAAGGTGAAATCTTATTTAATTATTCATCTTTTATTACTTGAAATATTGAACTGTGATGATAACCATATTAGCCTATTGATCCAGGGACTAATACAGGTGATTAGTAGGACTTCCGGAGGGAGCTCCCCACACTCCGATCCAGCGGCACCGTGCGCTCAAGCAGGTGGAAGCAGTGTTGGTACTCTGCTAGCTCCCCGCCACCTACGTGCGCTGTCGGCGCCAATGCCTGCGTCAAGCCGCTTGCCGGCATAGTGAGCTGGTGGTTCTTGTTGGAGTTAGTTGTTTTTTTTAAAAAAAATTGATATTCATTTTGGCATTGGTTCTTGTTGGATTATAGTTTTTAAGTTTCCAAACTAGTTTTTGTTTTTATTTACACTACAAGAAATCTTTTGATCTATGATGAAAATTTTATGACGCATTTGTTTTGGTCATAGATCTATGACGTTTCTGGCTGAAAACATCATAAAGTTTCACATTCGATCAAATTTAGTGATAAAGTTACGGAATGTCATAAAAGTTGCCACTGTAGCCAAAAAGAAATCATCAATCGCTATTGCATGGTGGTTTTGTGATGATATAAGGTATGCAAAAATATCATAAACCTACAAAGGTCCCACATGTAAGTTTAAGCTGATAAATAGGATGGTAAAATAAAATGAAAAACGTGCTCCTCCAGTGGGTCAAACCTGTTACCGATTGAATGGGAAATTTTTACCGCAACCGGATCCCACATGTAAGGTAAGTTTCATGTGAGTGTGGTAGTTGGCGGCAGAAAAGCCCTCGCTGCAGTCAAAAAATAGTTTACCCGCTGTCGCGCTCCCACGATAGGGAAAAAAAAGAAGAACAGAGAGAAGGCGCCCAGGATGGAGCACTCCGGCGGAGATCTGCGCCTCCCCGCGGCGGCTCAGTCCTACAGAAGCATAAATCTGATGCTTCCTGCTAGGGCGCATCAAGCTGGTTAGTAATTTTGAGTTGAATTCGCCAAAAATTTATTTTGCATTAAGGTCTTTCAATCTGGTCTGGAATTTTGAGTTGAATTCGCCAAAATTTCCCAGATGGATAGACGTTGGATACACGATTGTCAACTATTTACCCCCGAGCATGAGAAAGGGGTCAATGATTTCATGGAATATGTTAAGAGTAGATACTCTGACGATGAACAAATACTATGCCAGTGTCGTGGATGCCTAAATCAGTCTAGATGTACTATAGAAGTGGTGAACATGCACTTACTTAGAACTGGGATGGTAAGCACCTACACTAGGTGGATCCATCATGGAGAAACATTCGAGGATAGGGTTTAGGAAAATGCAAATCTGCAGGATAATAGGGTTCAGGAAAATAGAATTCTGCAGGACGATGGGGTTGAGGAAATTGCAATTCTGCCGGATGAGGGGGTTGAGGATAATGCAGTTCTGCACGAAGATGGTGATCAGGAAATGGTTCAGGAAAACGAACACATATCGGGTATGGAGGAGGATAAAGGCACTGAAGATGGACTTCCTGAAATGATAGTTGACATGTGCGACGCTAAAGATCTTGAAGGGAAAATGTTAGAATCTATAAAGGATCATTACAAACATAAGGTGTCATCGGGATCTAAATATACACAATTTATATTTGTTATGAAGTTACTTCATATCAAGTCTTTCTATCGGATCAGCAATGTCGCATTCAATGCGATTCTGAAGGTGTTATCCGTTGCTTTCCTAGGAGCATGAGTTCCGACATCTTATGATGAGGCAACAAAGTACATACGTGCCATAGGACTTGTCTATGAATCTATCCATGTTTGCAAGAGTAATTGTGTATTGTTTCGCAAGATGCTAGCGAAACATGATGTGTGCCCCTGTGTGTTGAGAAGCGGATTTAAGATAGAAAGATGCAGACAACAAAAAGTGCATTCCTTAGAAGGGATTGAGGCATTTTTCGCTGGTTTCAAGGTTGAAGAGGATGTTTCTTTCATAAAAAATCGCAAAGGATGCACAATGGCACAAGTTGAAGTGAATACCGGTGGACAATGAGCTTAGCCATCCAGCTGATGGTGAGGCATGGAAAGGCTTCGATAAAATTGGTCGAAATTTGCACAGGATGCTAAGAACATTAGACTTGGCCTTGCAATCGATGGTTTCAATCCATTCGGCAACATGACCAACTCATATAGTATGTGGTTAGTATTTGTTGTGTCATATAACATGCCACCATGGGTATGAATGGAAGAATCAAACTTCATTATGGCATTATTGATCCCTGAGCCGAGTTCTCCATCAAAGGATTTTGATGTCTTCTTGCAACCTCTCGTAGATGAGCTGTTGGACTTTTGGAAGGGTGTCGATGCATATGATGCTTGTAGTCATCAATCCTTTAAACTGCATGCTGCGATTATTTGGTGCATACATGATTATCCAGCACTGAGCACATTGGTGGGGCGAGTCACGAAAGGTTATTATGCATGTGTGCGTTGTGACAAGGACCCTTGCTCAAGGAGATTGAAGAACAAGATATGTTATATTAGCCATTGTCGTTTCCTTCCAACTAACCATCCATGGAGAAGAAAGAAAGCAGAGTTTGATAGTAATGCTAAAAACTGAGAGAGGCCAGGGCAATTTACTACTGAGGAGCTTTAGTAGCAACTCGAGAAGGTTAAAGATGTTAAACCAGAAAAGCCTCCTCAAGGTCAGAAAAGGAAGCGAGAACTTGGATAGTGTTGGAGCCAAAGGGTTTGTTTGTTTGACTTGCCATATTGGACAGCTCTGAAGCTGCCACATAATCTTGATGTCATGCACATTGAGAAAAACATATGCGAAAACCTCATTGGAACATTGCTTAAAATTTTTGGGAAGACAAAGGACACGATCAATGCTAGGGTTGATTTGGAAGAGATAGGCATTAGACCACATCTACACATGCTGAATACTACGTAAGGAGGGTCATGCAAGATGCCAGAAGCTCCATATACAATGGGTAAAAAGATATAGAAGGTGTTCTGTGATTTTATAAGTCAGGTGAAGTTCTCAGATGGATATGCTTCTAACTTATCAAGATGTAGTGCCGCTGATGGATGCAAACTCCAAAGACTGAAAACTCATGATTGTCATATCCTACTCCAAAGGATTTGCCTGCTTTCCTTCGAGGTTTAATGGATAAAGATATATACTCAGTTATTTCAGAATTAGAAAACTTCTTTCGTCAACTATGTTTCAAAACTCTGAAGTTGGATGTTTTAAATAAACTGAAAACAGATATCCCAATAATTTTGTGCAACCTTGAGAAAATTTTCCCTCCTGCCTTCTTTGATGTTATGGTGCACTTGGCTGTCCATTTGCCTGACGAAGCAATCTTTAGAGGCCCAGTACAATATGGATGGATGTATCCCATCGAAAGAAGGATATGCACATTAAAGCATTTCGTGAGAAACATGTACTAAACAATTGCGAAGAAGTTGAGCCATGTATCAGGTACGTAATCCGTTATGCAATTATTATACTGCAATTAATTTGGTCTAATTTTTAGATGGATGTGTTTTTGCACGATATACAGGGATTAGTTAAAGAAGAAGGTGTGTTGGACCAGGTTATTGACCGTAGAATTCAGAAAGAATTTGACTGATGGTTTAAATCGCATGTAAATTTTCTACTTTTTTAGAACAAACTTATATTAGCTCGCAAGGACCTATATATAAAACTATATATAAAACTATGGTTTTGTTGTACAGATTGAAAAGGTGCCTGAAGGATAGGTCTTTGAGGACCTATATGCATTATCAGCTTTACCAAATAAGCGAGGAAGAAAATATGGCCGAGAGGAAAATAGGAAGACACAGAATAGTGGGATTATGGCTGCAGGCTTTCATAACAGTGAGCCATTTGAGTTTTATGGTTGTCTAAAACAAATTATTGAGTTGTGGTATAACTCATCAAGGCTGTTGCATTATTCCACTGTGATTGGTATGATCTGGGAGGGATCAAAAGGGAACCGAGGATTAGAAAGGATGGGTACTTCACAAGCATTAATGCTGGAAGGTACAAAAGTAATCTCTACATTTTTGCTGAACAAGCAATGAAGGTGTTCTACTTGCTAGACACCCTCCTACAAGACTCTTGGAGAGTGGTGCAAAAATTTGAGCACAGACATTTGTGGAGCTTTAATGAAAATGAGCAGAAACGCTAGTGGCATAGTACTTGCATATCAAGATGATGAAATTGAAGAATGTGATGATGATGGTATTGGTGATGGTTCGGAGGCTCCGGTGCCTTTTACTGACGAGGAGGGTAACAATTCCCCACTATCCCCAGACGTTGTGCTTC
>NC_028458.1:21034047-21046144 GCF_000263155.2 Setaria italica | reverse complement strand
TTTTGATCCCTCCCAGATCATACCAATCACAGTGGAATAATGCAACAGCCTTGATGAGTTATACCACAACTCAATAATTTGTTTTAGACAACCATAAAACTCAAATGGCTCACTGTTATGAAAGCATACAACCATCATATTAGAGGGAGAAGCATGTTGAAGGAGACCTAACTTCAATAGATTTTTTCAAGAATTTCCATTGCAGCAAAAATGGCTACACTGCTCCAGTATAGGTTGCCATTGTAAGTACTTGTTTACTTTGCATTCTTCTCTGCAACAATGACACTAGAAACATTTATGAGTACTTTTTGTGAGACCTTTCATTTTCTTTCTTTTATTAGGCTCGGATGGAACAAATCGTCGCCCAACCTGGAGACGATCAACCAAAGACTGCTGCTGAAGCAGTAGCTGAAGTTGTCCAATTTAGGATATTTCGGGAGGTTGCTAGCATTCACCTGCCCTCGAAGAAAAGGACTAGGTTTGGTACTGCGCTGTAGGAAGAAGAAATCCAAGCTAACCTTGAGAGTGAGAAATAAGGGGGGCACAACTTCGGCAAAAGATTGCTGAATAGGAGTCAGAGATGGGTGCACTGAGATTGAGGGCTAAAACATAAGAAACAACATTGAAGTCTCAGACAGAAGAGCTCGAAGCTTTGAAGAACACCACAAAGCAGTTGTATTCTCTGATTTCTATCAGCACCAGTCTGAGTCAGGTGAATCCTTCCCTCAACTGAAGTGTGTTACCGGTGAACTTGTTATTTGTTGCTGATGAACTTTTATTGTATGTTGCATTGTTGATGCTGAACTTGTTGTATGTTGCATTATTGTTGCTGGTGAACTATTCATTGATTGTGATGTGAACAATGTGGAAGTTGGAAATGGGCTGTTTTTATGTCTGTGATTGTGATGATGATAAGTAGTCAAAATTAAATATAATGGCATCGCGAAATGCAATAATGGGCTAGGGCCTAGGAAAAAAGACCTAATATGGTACTACGAAGTGCAATAATAGCTCTTTGTTAGATGGGCTAGGGCTTAGAAAAGAACGGCCCAATATGGCATGCAACAAACATTTTTGACCCAAAAAAATAGCACAAAAATCTAAAATGGGTTAAAAATGGCCCAACAAAATTAGGCTCATAAAGACTCTTACATGGATAGAACTTCAATTTGTGACGAACTGAAATCGTGACAACACCGTTGCCACCTTCGGAACAGTTTTATGATGATTTGTGGGCTGAATTTTCATTCGTCATTATCTTAGTGATGCACCGAAATAAAGAACATCACTAGTCGCAGTTTATGACGCTTGACTAGTGACGAAGGGTTTTCGTCACTCGAGCATCATCAATCACAGTTTATGACGCAAAAAATACGTTTGCGACGCTTTTCGATGCATCATAGATCGGAAGATATCTTGTATTGCAGGTAAACAATGGCCAGGGAGAGTTTGAGCACAACTCAGGTGATGTGAAGAACACTCTTGAGCTTTCTATACTCCAAAATTAAGACCATAAAATCAATTTAGTGATATGATCACCACTAACAGGGACTCAATTATAAGGAGAGATGCATAAGTTTTCCTGGTTAAATATTACTTATCAATTCTTTCAATGGAGAAATGAAGGTCGAACGTACGCTTTTCGATTCATCATAGATCGGAAGATGTCTTGTATTGCAGGTAAACAATGGCCAGGGAGAGTTTGAGCACAACTCAGGTGATGTGAAGAACACTCTTGAGCTTTCTATACTCCAAAATTAAGACCATAAAATCAATTTAGTGATATGATCACCACTAACAGGGACTCAATTATAAGGAGAGATGCATAAGTTTTCCTGGTTAAATATTACTTATCAATTCTTTCAATGGAGAAATGAAGGTCGAACAGTCTAGAGAGTTTACATTTCCGGAAGCCGCCGTTCATTACGATGGTGGTCGATAGAAGTTTCAGCTTCCTGTAAGCTGTGAAATGGTCCGCCCAGGTCAGGGATTACAATTCTTCCTCATGTAAAATTCCTGATACCAATTTGGGGGATCACGGAACAAAATGGGAGACGCAACAGATGAATGTGATGGATGAGAGTCGTCAACTGTGTCGTGCAGCTCATTACTTGCACAGGCAGCAATTGATTCTATAGATGATGTAGTTTCAAGCGACTCCTCGGATGAGTCTGCATCTGCCGAGTCTGCTTCTGCCACAAGATCCTCCTCGCTGAATTGTAAAGAGCTCAATGGGCCATCAACGGTGTTATTGGGCACTGTCCCTGGACTGGCAGTGATCGACTCCTCCGAGGATGAAACATCTGCCCCTTTGCAGAGTTAGCGCAGATTCAGACTCGGCAACACCGGCCAAAAGTTTGTCAGACCTGAAGGGGAAAAGGGCTCGATTTAGCACAGAGAACCTTACGAATACGAAATCTACATTCCAGAATGTCCATTGAGCAGTACGTAATGTAACAGAGGTCAAACATGCATGTATAAACTCTGGAACCAATTCCATTGAAATCTGTATGGATGCATGACGTTGATTTCGGCCCTTCGATCGTGGTGAGCGGGCACTTGTCTAAAAGAGAAGGCACACATGCATTAGGTACGGGGACTTGGGGAGGGGAGACACTTGCATTAAACTGACCATTTTTACAATGATCCTCTTCTTCCAGACTCGTGAGAGCGAAGATGGTTGATCTCGCCGCCTGTTCGCCGAAAAACCAGGCGTGCATGACGTGAGAACGACTCGTCGCGCAGCCTTGAAAACCTCCGAGGGCGAAAGAACGCACAGCATTGGGCTCGACGCTTATCGTATGGATGGATGGATGATGGATCGTTTGCGTGCCCCGGCGACGCGTGTGCTGCTTTTTGGGCCGGGCTGAAAAGCCCCTTTTCACATAAACCGTGGCAGCAATTGAGGCAGACGACGACCTGCTGCACGCCGCGCCGCCGAACAACAACCGAGACGCACGGGTGGTTGCCACGGCCGCTCCGCTCACATCGGATGGGGCCGCCGGCCGGAAACGACGGACGACACGCTCACATCAGCTGAATCCATGGCCATGCCAGGGCCGACAATCCGACACGTTTCACGGACTCCATGCCGCTGGTGCTGAACCACTAACAAGCGTCAGGTAAACGATGGCCAGGAAGAGTTTGAGCACAACTCAGGTGATGCGAAGAACAGAGACCACCCCACAGCGATAACCAACCGAGCTGTACTCAGTTCGTAGATGACATTTTGAGTTACAAAAAACGTAGAAAAGTTGAAATTTTTTACATGGAGGCAGACGACACACGCAGGGAACCCGAGACCGCGAGCCCTCGCGGTCGGCGGCCGGAGCGGCGCAGCCCGCACGGCCTCAGATTCATCAGAACAACGAAACGAGCACCCGCTGATGGCGATCGCTGCGGGAAACTGCCGGCGCGCGGCTCGTCGTGGTCGCGCGCTTGACTACTACTAGTAGCGAACCGGCCGGGCACACGCGGCGTCACGTGATACACGCACGCAGCCTGCCCACAGCGCCCCGCTGCAGGCCCCTCCATTCCATGACCGACACGTCTCGCGAGTCCAGGCCAGGGCGCCGCCGCCGGCCGCCGCTGCGTCCGCGCGCGGGAGCCACCAGCAAGCGTCAGGTAAACAGAGGCCAGGAAAGAGCTCGAGCACAACAACTCACGTGGGAACATATCCACCAATTCTCTACAAAGTTTAATTTCGAAATGCAAATCCAGGTGCCTCGACCTGCTGATCAAGATCAACTTAACGTTGCTGCTCTACTAGTTTACAACGGCGACCCATGTGCTCCGACCGATGGAATCAGAAGCTCAAGCAGCGGCTGAAGATCTCCGCGCGCAGAGGAAGAAGTTGCGAGACCCCAGATCCAGCACCTTCTCCTCGGGCCTCAAACCTGACAAAAATCACCAGGATCTTGATCAGTTTCAAACTACGGCAATCCATATTTCAGAACACAAAACATCAGAGCTTAATTAAGCTTGGATGCACTCACTCTCGAGGGAGTACTTGGAGAAATGCAGCTCGAACCCGTCGGCCGCGTCGCCGCCGCCGCCCCCGGGGTGCTGGAGCGGCGAGCGGCGGCCCTCGCGCCCGTAGGCCGCGACGGCGGCGCGCACGAGGTCGGCCACGGTGGCGTCGGCGCCCAGCACCAGGTGCACGGGCCACAGGCTCCGGTCCACCGTCACGTTCACCAGCAGCCGCGTCAGCCGCCTGTCCGCCGCCGCCGGCTCGGGCGCGCCCTCGGCGGCCACCCGCAGCGGCGCCATGCGCTCCAGCAGGTGGTGGAGGTAGTGCGGGTGCGCCGTCGGCGCCAGCGCCTGCGTCCAGCCGCTCGCCGGCATGGATGGTCCTTGTAGGAGGCGTCGTTGGTTGGAGATGGCCGGGAATGCGAGATCGATCGAGATGAGCTGAAGCTGAGCTCGTGCGTGCAGGTGCGGTGGTGGTGGTGAGGGTGGGCGCGGGAAGATATAGGCGTAGGCGAAGAGATACGTGTTCGGCAGGAGAGATATTGTTTGATTCGTTGGGTAGGCTGTAGGCACAGCTGACGGTCACAGTCACCGAGTGACGCAGCTGAGCAGATGATGTATCTCATCCACGTGGGCTGGCTCTTGGCTGCAGGCGAGATCAGATAGTACTGCAGAGCCTGTGTCCGTCCGTGGCGAATTGAGTGATGGCTTCGTGTTCGAGAAAAAATTGAGTGATGGCTTCATGATGGGACGAGACACGGATTAAGCTACGTGGCCGGTTGATTAACCAGCTCATCACAGTGAATTACTGCATGCTATTACTACGTGGGCAATTAAGAGGGTGTTTGGCTCCGGAATTAAAGTTTAGTCTTGTCACACTAAATGTTTAAGATATTAAATATAGTTTAATTATAAAACTAATTACACAGATGGAGTCTAATTCGTGAGACGAATTTATTAAACGTAATTAGTCCATAATTTGATAATGTGGTGTTATAGTAAATATTTGCTAATGATGAATTAATTAGGTTTAAGAGATTCGTCTCGCGAATTAGCCTAGAAATTCTACAATTAATTTTATAATTAGTTCATGTTTAATCCTCCTAATTAGTATCCGAGTATCCGATGTGATAGGACTAAACTTTAACCGTGTTATCAAACACTCCTAATTCACGGCCACGGAACAGAGACAATGAATGAATCATCGTGTTATCAAACACTCCTAATTCACGGCCAAATATAGGAGCTGCGAAATTTAGAGAGTTGTCGCGAAGAGAAGCTTGGACTCTGCGCTCGCGCGCGTGGAACCTTCATGGGAGGGGAGGACGGGACGGGACGGGCCACGAGGCCATCTAGCGGCCGTAGGCTCGTGCCCGCTGTGAAGAGTTACAGCGGCGAGCGAGAGGGAACCACCAGACACCAATCGCGGCTGGACGAGACGCCTGATTTGCCCCAACCAGTCGCGTCGCGCTCGCGCTCGCGGCCGCGCCGTGGGTTGACGTGTCGCCGTGGAACCTTTCCCGTCGCCTCTCGCAACAGAATGGATGGATGCCGTTGCTTTTCTTTTTCCCTCCGCCGGGGCCCGGGATGGGCGACTTCTCTCGAACCTGCCGTGGCCCGTGGGTTGACGTGTCGCGGCGCCTCGCGCGCCGGCCGTGGTCCAAATCTGGGAGGATGGCAAAACCTTCTTTCCCCGGGCAGCGGAGTCCATATCGCAGTTTTGCACACAGCACAGCTGCACAGGGGCACCCGACACACCGTGCGCCGCGGTGGGCTCTGGCCACGTGTTGCTGCGTCGTGCACGGCAGCTGCTCATCCTTGGCATGTCCCCGGTTACGCGCTCGATTTGATCTTGACAGCTCTCAAAGTCTCGAACCTTTTGATTTTTTTCCCATTAGGATAATGCCAGGACGTTGCTACAAGCCATAAAAATCATGTCCCATAGAAGAAAAAGTATACGGTGCAATACAATCATGAACAAACTTCCAAGATTCACGTTGCTTACACATTTTATGGAGCATACAAGTGATTGAGCAATGCATTTCAAACTTCACTTATTGCTTATGTTCAAGTTTCATGTTACGCGGATTTCGATGATCATGTATTGCTTGCTCCTGCTTAGGTGTTATATTTGCATGCTGTGCCCTATCTTTTTGCACGCCTTGATTTGCATTGCTCCTTCGTTAATCCTTGCCTTATCGAGATGTTGGCATAATGCAATATCATATGCACACTTTTTTCCTTAGTGCTAATATAAATGGAAATATTTTTCAGTTGTTCTTTCAGCTTAAAAAAATATTTAAATATACAAAAGAAACCTTCTTTATACACATACTCTACTTCGTGGAGGGGGGTGGCCAGCCCACCTGCCGCACAAGCTGAACTGTCTCCTGCACGTTCGGCTTTCAATGCGCAGCAATCCATCCGGGCATCCAGCCGAGCAGGAAGCCAGCAAGCCGGTGTGCCGCACGAGCTGGGGAGTCGGACTTTCGTATTAAATGTTTCATTTACCCATCCCGTGATTTCAGCCAGATATATACTGACGAAAACCGGTTACGAGAAAGACCAGACCCTATGGCAAGTGTAACGTATACGTACATGCAGATTGCCAGAAGACCTTCACGTATACCTTCATTACTCGTGTGCGTGCATGTGTATACGAGAGTATATACAAGCACCATCTTTCGGGTGCATGGAAATGTAATTGTTATGGTTAGAGATTACGAGAATACGAGCACCAGGGTTTGGGTTTTCCTACCTTTTTCAGAACAGGGCTGATATCTTCATATCCATGCAGTTACGTGAATGCATCAAGTGGCCTGCATTATGCGCTGCCGTGTAAATTGTGGTAAATACAAAGTTATTTGCTTGCATGACCCTTGACCCCTTCATGCCATTTGTATTTGAGTGTTCAGTTTGCGCCAATATTGTCCGTAGAAATGGCACAATGTCATTTACTCATTTACCACATTCGAGTTACCACAGTGTCATACTCAATTTACTATAATGTCTACTGAGAAATTTCACTGTCATTTACAACTATCAAGTTACCATAATTATCATTTACGTGAGTGGTGGAGAAGAGCCGGCCGGGTTCTTAAGCTGCAAGTTGTGCGGATGTCGAAGTAGTCATTGTAGCACGAGGTGACGATGGGTGTGGTTGGCGCCGGTTAGGCAAATGGTGTGAGACAGTGATTATGATGGGAAGTTACCACCAACTAAGGTTCATGAAGTTCTGAATAATGCCTTTACATCTCGGGTGTTTTTTGTTAGTAAATAAGTTAGACGGTGATTTGGCTCACAAACGAAAACAGCTGTTGTTTTCGTTCACGGAGCTGCATATTGGTTTTGCTATAATGCACTGGGTGCATTTGTATACAAAATACACCCACCCTCTTGTTGCAACTCGCTTACTCTCGTTGTTCCAGACTCTATCCGAATTGCAACTAGTACGCATCCGGTTGTAAACCGGTTTGAACCCGGTTGCAACCGGCTCATTCGAGTCGCAATTGGTTTGCGTCTAGTTGCAACCTACTCGGTCTGAGTTGCAACTAGTTCGATCCAGTTGCAATCAGTTTTGTGGAGTTGCAATTGGTCTAGTCTCTCAGTTGCAACTATGGGATCTGGACATTCTGAACAGAGAATGCACATAGGTGCATTTTAGCCTCGCTATATGTATAGAGAGATAGTGTATATTCTACACCCTGTGCGTTAAATATTATTTATCGCGATGGCGGAGTGCCACCCACTTCCGGCCACGCCAAAACAAAATCCGCCGCCATAAATACCTCAGCGAAATCGTAAAACCTTCTTGATAAAATCCCCAGTCCCAATTAAGGCTGCTAATGGTCCGAGAACCGCCCCAAAACCAAACCAAACCATATATAAAAGAAAATTAATTTCAAACCACACCAACCAGCCTGATTACTCTTATATATCTAAACCAAACCAACTTAGTGGTGTAAAAGTCTAAAAACCAAACAAATTCATATCTCAAACCGGTTCTAAACAACTTAAAACCTAACTTCCATATATATCATATGGTTAAATTTTGACATGGATCCATATGTAGATCTAGCAGTACCAATTTGCACGAAGTAGCTTACCGTTATTTTGAGACATCTTTAACAAATTTCAGCCAAATTTGTTAAAATTTTAAGGTGTGAACACGAGCTTTTAGTTTTAGGGTCCGGCTTTCAATGTGGGGCTCACGTGTAGATCCAGGCATGCTAATCTGCACGAAGTAGCTGATTCTAAGACATCTCCAACAAATTTTAGTGAAATTCGCTACAATTTTAAGGTGTGAACGTGAGGTTTTAGTTTTAGGGTGCAGCTTTCGACGTGGGGCCCACGTGTAGATCTAGGCATGCAAATCTACATAAAGTAGCTAACTATAGTTCTAAGATATCTCCAACAAATTTCAATCAAATTCGCTAAAATTTTAGGGTGTGAATGCGAGGTTTTAGTTTTGGGGTTCGGCTTTCGACGTGGGGCCCACATGTAGCTCTAGGCACGACAATTTGCACGAAGTAGCTGATTGTGATTCTGAGACATCTCGAACAAATTTAAGTTAATTTCGCTAAAAATTTTAGGTGTGAGCGCGATATTTAAATTTTAGGGTCTGGCTTTGGACCTAGGTCACACATATAGCCATACTAATTTTACTATTGTTGAATATTTTGAATTAGTCAAACCACTTCCAACTGGCCCAAACCATTACAATCGCTAAACCAAACCAAACTCAACCATTATATATCGCCTGTTTGGTTACCATGGACTAAACTTTAGTCCACCCATTTGGCCCCTTTTAGTCCCTAAAGTGCTAAACAGGTGGACTAAAATATAGACTAAATCCTTTAGTCCTCTAGTCTAAGAGGGGTGGACTAAAGTGGACTAAAAGGCCTCGAAGACACCCCTGCCCCTCATTTAACCTCCCTCCGGCCCAGTCCCCTCCGCCGTCCTCCCTCTCGCCCAACCCCCGCCGCCCGCCGTCCTCTCACCCGCTGCCCCCGCCCCCCGCCTACCTCCCTCCTGCCGCCCTCCCGCCCGCTGCCCCCCTCCCCCCACCGCCCTCCCGCCCGCCACCCCCGCCGCATCGACCTCCGCGGGGCAAGCTCGAGATCCCACCGGGCTTCGGCTATGAGGAGGCGGAGCCGGACGCGAGGAGGAGAGGAGGAGGAGGAGCCGGACGCGAACGCCGAGGCGCGGAGTAAGGCGGAGGAAGCGGAGGTGAAGCGAAAGGCGGAGGAGGCTGAGGCTAGGAGGAAGGAGGAGGAGGAGGGTAATATCATCTTTGTTCATCTGCTTTAATAGACTTTAGTCCATGAATCCAAACAAGATAGGTATTAAAGTTTAGTCGATGGACTAAAAGAACCAAACAAAAGCTATGTCACACCATTATCCACCAAACCAACCAATACCAATTAAGAAAACCAAACCACTAAACCTGGTTTGAGACCAAACCATTACCAAGCTTATTTGCAGGTAAAGCTGATAATGGTTTAGTGGGAAACTGGGTTTTTGTTTGGGCCTCCGTCTGGTTGTCCATGGTCCAGTGGAAAATGGACACCTACAGCAGCTCATAGGACACCTACAGCGCACAAATTTTTGCCCCTAGTTCTTTACATCCAGCATGCACTAAAGCAGGAACCAGCCTGGCAATCAACTGACTCGATGGGGGATATAACTCTCGGGTACCACTCGGATGGGCCTAGCCGCCCTCCAAAGGGGGTGACACGACCCATACGAGGGGGAGTCGGGATAGGCGTATGGATTAAGATGAAGGATCGACACCAAGAGATATAGTTGTAGATAGGCATGTTTAAATCTGTAAAGAGATAACTTGTATCAAAAGACAGTAAATGAAACGTCCCCACATAAGTAGAGACTAAATGTGTTACAAATATCAGTCCCAGGAGGCTGATAGCACATTTATTCGACAGATAATTCAGTTACCGTACAACTCCCGAGGGAGCGGGCGTGAAAGCCACGCAGCAATAAACAGTAAATAAATAACGGCGGCTAACCAAGCGACTGCCAAAAGACAGCACTCGAGACTACACGGCACCAGCAGCATCTTGGGTAGGCCAACGCCACAGGCAGCGTTGGGTGCGGACACAACTTCTACTCAAGGTCTTCGGCGATGAAGTCCGGGTCTTTCTCTGTAGCAACGAAGCAAGGGTGAGTACAAACGTACTCAACAAGTCCAACCCCATCCACGGAGGGGGATACAAGTATATGCACAGGTCACAACAAGGATAGGCTAGAGTTTATTTGCGGTAAAGCTAAATTTTCAACACATGCATAGGCTCGTTTTCGAATAAATTTTCGTCAAACTTTTCTTTAGCAACCGAGTAAGGAGTGGGGTTGATCCTACACAAAGGATCCATATTTTTATCGCTATCAGACTCCCCGTCTGCCATAGCGCACGGCACATTTGCCGGATTCTTCCAAAATCCCACGCTCACACACACCCACGCACGCATGACATTCTTGCCCAAGAACTAGTTATGTGACCAAGCCGTAACTCGTCCAATGCCGTGGACACGGCTACCCAGATAGGTTTTAACTCTGCAGAGGTTGTACACTTTTCCCACAAGTAGGGTACCGCAGTACGATCACCGTAGTGTCGGCGCGGATCCTAACAAAGCCATTACCCACCTTAGCTAAGACTGACTAGCCCTCACGAAAGCACCCAAGGGGTTCACGGCTCATTCATGAGACCGTAACCGGGACCTAAGTCACTCAGATCTTACTCCTTTTCCATGGGCTCCCGTTGCTCACCAGCACCCCTGAGGACTAACAATTCAGCTAGTGGGATTTATGCTAAGCCGTTGCCCATACAACGGTCGAGTGGTTGCACGATGGTGGAATTAGGCAAGATGACACATCAACTCGGTCCTTAATTATGACAAGATGGATATCTCCCGACATTGCTCAACCACCAAGGTACGAGCACAACAACCTGGCATCCCACACAAGGAATACCCATCCATCCCGTCTACACATCCTTTTCCCCTGAACCCGAAAAGCCAGTTCTCTCACTTGTACACACACACCCGTTTATTTTCCGAAAACAGCATGGTAATAATGATCGCAGTTGGGTAACAAATTCCTAAGCGTTCTAGCAGTGGTTATCATCTAGACAGAGCAAGTCGTATGTAGAGACAACCATAGGATAACAAGGAATGTTCATAACAATCAAGGGGTGGCTATCCAACCATGTCTTGTGATGAAATAATATGCATTTTGTAAAACGGCCAGTAGGTTGTGTTTGAAAAACTAGGTATTAAGTATGCATCAAAGGGTGAGATTGGACTTGCCGTCTTCAAAGCCTTCCGGGAGTTCCGGCTCGCGGTACTGGTCCTCGGGCTCGGGCTCGCGGTCAAACTCCTCCTCGGGCAAACCGCGATCTACGGCACACACAAACAGACACACAAATAAATAAAAGAAAGATCGGTTTTTAACCGTGAGCTCCGAACGGAAAACGTGAACGGAAAATAGGTAGAAGGATTATTTTCGGGAAATTTGGATATGGATCGGCGAAAGTATTCCAGAGGATGACGTGGTGAATTTTGGGCTTAATTGGAGGAAGTTTGGCGCATGAAATGACGGGTTAAACATGAATTAGGGGCTTAAACGGAGGTTTAGGACTGATTTATAATAAACCAGGGACCTATGTGTAAATACTTTCGGGGGTGGAGGGGCTTATCTGTGAAAATGCTATGAGAGTGGTGGGAGGACTATTTCGCGAATAGTGGATTTCAGGGGGTTAGATCGGAATTTGGCTTTCTTCTTCCTTTGGTGCGCACAGTACACAGGGGGAGAGAGGGAGGGGCATGGCCGGCCTAAGAGCGGCGGCTTAGGGTCGCCGGCGGCGAGGGGAGGCGGCGGGAGAAGGTGGAGGGGTTCGTGGAGGCCCCATTGTGCTACTCATCTTGGGGATTTGGGTAGGGAAGGGGGTGCGGCCGGTGGTGGGTCTTGGCGGCGGCGGTGGCGGCGGCTCGGGTGGCGGAGGCAGGGGAAGCGGGGAGTGGTGGTGTTGGTGGATGGAGAGTGGGGAGGGCCGGGCGGCTTTTATAGGCGGCGGGGAGGGCGTCGGCGGTGGCGTGCGGGGCCGGGACGCGGC